>NC_089790.1:1312500-1462500 GCF_040412425.1 Macrobrachium rosenbergii | reverse complement strand
AAAGAAATACCCTGAGGCATTTACCACTGGGTGTTCTCAATTTTCCTTAAAATATTCATGACCTTTCTCCAAAAACGCAAAGATCCAATTCAGAGGGTTGCTCCATCTTCTTCTTCTTAGAAGACAAATTTTCCTTTTTTTATTTTTATCACTTATGTAACATTTTTTTTTAGCATATTACTGTTTTTTGGATAAAGAAGAACATATATTGTAAAATGTTTTCTTTCTAAATTTAGATCAGAGTTAGACAATTTTCCGATAATCAGTTGCAACTTCTTCTCTCTCTCTCTCTCTCTCTCTCTCTCTCTCTCTCTCTCTCTCTCTCTCTCTCTCTCTCTCTCTCTCTGCAAAGGAAGCGGTTTATGGCTTCACCCTTTCTACTCAAAACTGTGAAGTAAAGGAAAAACATAGTTCATATCCTTTACATTTTCCTTTGTTGATTCACTGACATTGGTGAATCAGCGCGTATTCCCAAAGCGTTGACCTCTAATATTGTAACGTAAGTTTAGAGTACATGAATCACATTGATTTCAGATTTTACTGAAAGACTGACTTGCTGTTCGAGGAATTGTTAAGACGACAAAGGCCAAGTTTCCATCATTTTGCGTTTGTTTTAAATTTCTGTTTTCAGTTCGATTGAAAAACCGCTTCACTGAACAAAATTAAAAGAGAATTTAAAGAGTATTTGTTAATGCATTCATAGTACACGACATCTGGATATGTGGATTGTATTCAGTTATGTTGTACGTGAGCTATATTTAATGTTGTGTGACGTACGCACATACGAACATCAAGACCCAACATCAACCAGATAGCTATTTCCTGCGAATATAAGAGCTGTCTTTAGGAGATATCGCCATATTGCACAATCTCGCCTTCGTGGAAGAAATTGCTCAGCGAAAATAAACGTATTTGTCTTTCCGTACCCCCCACCCCCTCCCCCTCGAGGGATCTGGCTGGCTGGGGGCTGAGGGGAGCGGGGTGGTGGGGTGTGGGGGGGCGCAGGGAGTTTAGTCAGTTCCACGCAGAAGGCGAGAGGAAATATACGCTTTAATGAAGGTTATTGTAATGGTTTTCTTAGTTATTTTTAAGTTATTTGTTATAAAAAACAAATTAACATCGTAACAAAGTGTGTGGATGTCGTTTAGGGTTTTTTATTGTTTTAGAATTCATTAATTTCATGAAGCTTAATTTAAATGTGCATTGCGTACTTGTTCCCTTAATGCTTTTGCGTGAATTCATCGTATCGTATGAACAGTAATATCGTCATTTATGTCATTGATTTGTCGTTATTATTGTTGTTCTTGTCGATGATCAGGTAACTGCGAGCAAAGACTTCCCACAATAACAACAGGTTACAATCTTCCATCTCTCAAGAAGCGGCATATTATACAAGCTTACTTTGGTGACCAGATCTACTTTCTTTTCTGTCTCTTGGTTTTACTGCCGTTATATTCTGGCTGATAAGGACATGATGCTACCTTCTCGATCAGCCTTCAAATTCAAAATTAAATTGGTCAGTCATGTCTAGGTTTTTAGTTTTCTGGGAAAGAAAACTATTGAGGTGCCTATTTGTCTGTCCGGCCTCAGATCTTAAAAACTACTGAGGCTAGAGGACTGCAAATTGGTATGTTGATCATCCACCCTCCAATCATCAAACATACCAAATTGCAGCCCTCTAGCCTCAGTAGTTTTTATTTTATTTAAGGTTAAAGTTAGCTTTGATCATGCGTCTGGCAGCGCTATAGGACAGGCCACTACCGGGGCGTGGTTAAAGTTTCATGGGCCGCGGCTCATACAGCATTATACGCCGTAGAGAAAACTCGATTGTGCCGAAGAAACTTCGGCGCATTTTTTACTTGTTTATTTTGAGATTGCAAGGCAGTTGATTTATCTATCTTAAAAAAGTTTATTGTACTTAGGAAACTGAGGCTGGAATTCTATATGGTGGCAATCTCCCAGTCTCCTTTAACTGTACCTCCATTCATATTATTTTTCTTCCACCTTGCTATCCACCTTCTCCTAACAATTATTTCATAGTTCAACTGCTTTGAGGTTTTCCTCCTGTTACACCTTTCAAGCCTTTTACTCTCAATTTCCTTTCCAGCGCTGAATGACCTCATAGATTCCCAGTGCTTGGCCTTTAAAGTCTGTATATTCTATTCCATTCTCATTAAGATTTTCGTAATATTAACGAAGCTGATTGAGATTAGATGAACTTATTAAGATGAGGCGAAGCCTTTGATGACAAAACGGTGATTATTTATTTATCTTTACCGGAAACAATTTCAGTCTTTCAGAACTCCCTTCTTAGTGTGGATAATTGCAGATGGGTATGATACCTATAAACTGCTTGTGGTAAAGGTTATAATTATTATTATTATTATTATTATTATTATTATTATTATTATTATTATTATTATTATTCATTTATTATTATTATTATTATTATTATTAATTATATTCGAAGGTGAGCCTATTCGTATTTATTATTATTATTATTATTAACCCTATTCATATTATTATTATTATTATTATTATTATTATTATTATTATTATTATTATTATTATTATTATTATTGTTCAGAAGATGAACCCTATTCATATGGTACAAGCCCACCAAAGGGGCCACTGACTCGAAATTCAAGCTTCCAAAGAATATTATGGTGTTCATTCAAAAAAAGTAAGAGAGGGCAGTAGGAAATAGAACAAGAAGAGATCACTTATTAGAAAAGCAAAAAATTAATTACAAAATAAATAAATAAATAGATAAAAATGTAAACAAAATATAAAATACAATTTTGTTTAGTGTTCCAAGAGGTGTTGTAAACTTGTTTACTAAGTTCGATTACTGCTTAAATAGATAAAATATATAAAATACAATATTGTTTAGTGTTCCAAGAGGTTTTTAACTTGTTCACTAAGTTCGATTACTGGTAGAACGGTCAAACTTTTTAGACACGCTTCTCCTAAGTCAAAATTCCACCGTTTTGGCATCTTGAGTTCAATTGAAGAGCCTGGCCTCACGTCGTTACGATAACCACGTCACGTTAACTGTTCTGAGTGGGTTTTTGAAACACCTAAGGAGACTAACTCTCACTTTACTTTAATTTTGACCCTCGGCTGAATGATTGAAAGGGTAGACAAGGAATATCAACACTAACTATTACCGTGTCGTAGATATTAAACAGATGGCCCGCTAACCCAACACTTTGATAACCAAATCTTTCATCTTTATGCAATTTGTATTTCTTTTTTGAGAAGATGCAAGAGTTGTTTATAATAATCATTATTATTTTATATATTTGTGAGTCGTGTTACCCAACCATTAAAACCTTCCTTCCTCCCAACTTCGTTTTACTTTTCAGTTCTTAGAAGCAATCATAGAGTTTTACAGCTCTACCAGAATAAATAGGTGAATATGTAAATAGAAATAAAATGAAATAAGATAAACGCTAATTTTGATCTATAAATCAAAATGAAATTAAATTAGATAACGTTAATTTCATGGCCGAAATCTCTAGGTGTTCAATCTAGATTGGAGTCATTAGTATTTTGATATTCCTCTTGAAGTTTTGCAAGTAACTATTTTATCTCTTCGAGAGAAGAGATCGATTGGCAAAGTTATTTTCACTGAACAGTCTCTCTCTCTCTCTCTCTCTCTCTCTCTCTCTCTCTCTCTCTCTCTCTCTCTCTCTCTCTCTCTCTCTCTCTCTCTTGCGCAGTTGCATTTCTGTAAATGATTTTCTCATTTTTAGATATAATTATTAGGCTCTCTCTCTAATTATCTCTCTCTCTCTCTCTCTCTCTCTCTCTCTCTCTCTCTCTCTCTCTCTCTCTCTCTCTTTCTTGCACAGCTGCATTTCTGTAAATGATTTTTCTCATTTTTATATATATAATTATGGGAATCTTCTCTCTCTCTCTCTCTCTCTCTCTCTCTCTCTCTCTCTCTCTCTCTCTCTCTCTCTCTCTCTCTCTCTCTCTCTCTCTCACAGTTGCATTTCTGTAAATGATTTTTCTCCTTTATAGATATAATTATTAGAATATTTTTCTCTCTCTCTCTCTCTCTCTCTCTCTCTCTCTCTCTCTCTCTCTCTCTCTCTCTCTCTCTCTCTCTCTCTGTGAGTTTCATGAATTCATGTAACTGCAGAGAGACGCTACAACTTCATTGCTTATGCGGTGGCTGCTTTTTGAGTCTGAACTCAAGGATAAGAAGAAGCTATAGGCATCTGAGAACACAGGGGAAAGTAATGAGTTCTAGGAAACGGCTGAGGAGAAACTGTGTGGTCAAAATGCACGACACGAGATACTGTTTGAAGGTCAAATGAACGTATGCCATTACTGATACAACCAGCTCGTGGCGATCGATATCAGCATCTTCGACGTATGTACAATGTAAGATACATATTAAGTAGTCTTGTCCTTGTGATTTCATCGTTCTGCTTGTGTGTGTGTGTGTGTGTGTGTGTGTGTGTGAGAGAGAGAGAGAGAGAGAGAGAGAGAGAGAGAGAGAGAATAATGACTGTTCGGACGCAAAAAGCGAGCCCATCGTTGCAAGAATTTTTCTTCGTGATCTCTGCCATTTCAGCCTCTCTGTAGCGAGATGACTCTGATGATGTTATTAAGGCAGACGGCAGTAGCATCCCGAGGAACCACCAGTCTAATGTGTGGTTAAGAGCCTCACGTATATGTGTGTATGTGTGCATGTACATGACTGCGTATAACAACAGACCCATCTACCAGCCCCTACCCCTCTCCCAATTCCTAGGGCCTTCATCCCAAACCCTCCCTCCTCGTGAAGAGCATTTCGTGACGCCAATGGGTTCTTGCTTCTATATTAAGCATTTGTGGCCCAGTACCTCTGAATCACCTTCAGCCATATTTAAGACGCCAGGGGAAAGAGAACCTTCCATTACTTTTGTCTCCGCGTCCATTCGAGTCCTTTGGGACATCTGCCCGCCTCTTGTCGAAATGGGAATGGGTGTTTATCCATTTTGTTTTCATTTTTAGTGAAACAGGTCGTTCCCTCCGGAAATATGGTGCGTTGGGGCGTCCTTTACGAAAGGCATGAAGGGGTTGAAATAGATATATGTTCTACGGACGCGCGATTGCTGATTAGAAAATTAGGAGAAGGCCACTTGCCTCCGCAATTGCGACCCTGTTGTAAAATCAAGCTCCGCCTTCCCCACCCCCCCTCTCTCTCTCTCTCTCTCTCTCTCTCTCTCTCTCTCTCTCTCTCTCTCTCAAAAAGGGTAGAGTGAGGCGTGGCTGAGGAGAATAAAGAGAGGTCGACGTCTTGGCAGCATGACCGATGGAGGGGTGTGTTCAAAAGTACGAACTAGGTGTGGAAACCGGAAAAGCATCTCTCTCTCTCTCTCTCTCTCTCTCTCTCTCTCTCTCTCTCTCTCTCTCTCCATCGACCAAAATAAACACCCATTTACATCCCGTCTTAAACTTACCGGGTCCAGGGACAGAGATCAGCAATCGCGAAGAACAACGCATCTCTTGAGTAACTTGATTCCTTGTATGTAGAGGGCGACGGGATGGGCAACCTCGTGACATTTATATAGCACAAGCTATTTAGAATGCTTATCTCATTACAGTACCGCAAACCTGAAGAATTTTGGCATCAGTGTGTCACTAAAAAATCTACTCATTCATCTTCTATAGTTCTTAATTTCCCTTCTTCAATTTTAGCCCCGTTAGCCTCTCTGGTGGGCGTCGGGCTCTATTCTGTCTCACCGGAGCTCGGAACTCTAGAATAAGCGGCAAAATAGGAAGCAAAATAAAAAATTGAATCTCTCTCCCCTCTCAGGTAGGCACCCGTTTCCATTCTGTCCCAGTGTTGCACAAAACTCGTTGAGAGGAAAAAAAATTTGGGGGGAATTACTCTCAGTCGTTGACCTACATGCGGTTCGTTTCAAGGAGGTCAGGAGCGACGCGAGGTGGGAAGTTGCTAATTAGCTTATCAAAAGCTCAGTGATAAAGTATGCCCATCTGGCATACTTTAGATCAAGTTGAGATGAATTAGGAGGGAGAGAAAAAAATTTTCTGGATATTAGACTTTGTCGTATGCGACCACTTCTTTTTTGTTTTGATTTAGTTATTTTCTTTTTTTTTTTTACAGTTCAGTTCTTGAATTGTTAATTTCTTGAGATATGCTTTTATCTTGTTAATGTATTTGCATACTTCGGAAGGCAAAATGCTTCAAATTTGATTGTTCTGTTATATACAACTTTTTAAATCAGTACCAGATAATTATAGAGCGGTCGGTTTGTCAGAAAGAAATATGTAGATATTTGTTTCATCTCTCTCTCTCTCTCTCTCTCTCTCTCTCTCTCTCTCTCTCTCTCTCTCTCTCTCTCTCTCTCTCTCTCTCTTGGGAACCTAAGATCAACTTTGATAGTTCTGTAATATACATTTTTTTTTATCAATATCTGATATTTATATAACAGTCAGTTTATCAGAAACAAATTATATATTTGTTTCACCTCTCTCTCTCTCTCTCTCTCTCTCTCTCTCTCTCTCTCTCTCTCTCTCTCTCTCTCTCTCTCTCTCTCTCGGGAACCTAAGGTCACATCCATGCTTCCTGTTTTAAAGGTCACGTAAGGTTAAGGCACCGTTCCTTCTATGAATCAAGGTGATGAGGAAGATTTCATGATTTTTCATTTTACAAAGCAGAGGTTGTCTTATATTCACCTGCCTCCTTTTTCAAAGGAATTCCATTAAGATGTTGCAGTTCTAGAGCACAGGAATGTTTTACTGCCACTGGCTGAGTTTTACCTAGAAAGTACCATATTTTGCTCTGGGCTATCCAGATCTTTATTCTCTATTTTTCCTCATGATAAAAGCATTAGAAGGTTATTATGTATAGCGCTTTTTTTCACTTTTTTTTAGGGCTAAGTTAATGCGAGGAATTAATCATACCAGACAGATTTACTTTCAGTTAGTTTCAGTCATTTCTAGATCATCTGGTTAATTTTACCTTGAAGGGTAGATTTGCCTCTGAAATGAAACGTGGGAACAAAGGAGAGCAGGGGGGGCAGAGCAAATGCAAAAGCATTTCCTCAAGGGCAAAAGTTACACTTTCGAAGAAAGCATTATCTGTCATTATGAAAGCACGCTTGGGAAGTACACTCTCTCCTGCTGTCATTCTCTGAGAAGGGCACTTTTCCTGACTCTCTCTCTCTCTCTCTCTCTCTCTCTCTCGGGGAGAAGACTACGATGGACACCAGTCCCCCCCCCAACTTCCATACCCTGGGCATCGCTGGCGAATTCAGAGGCAGGGCATAAGAAGGGCATCAGTATGCTAACGAAGGGACAACGACTTTCCGGGCTACAGCGATGTGTATTTATCGCCCAACCTGCTGAAAGGTTTATGGTCGTTTGCAGTGGTGTGGATTTCATGTACTGGGACGTTAGTTTTTTTTTTTTTTTTAGTTTCCTTGTTAACCCCGGTCGATCCCATTTTACAAGGTCAACCTGTGTTATCTCCTTAGGTCTGTTTTTTTTAGTTTCCTGTGAAGGAAAGCTATCGAGATGCCTCTTTGTCTGTCCGTCCGCGCTTTTTCTCTCCGCCCTCAGATCTTAAAAACTTCTGAGGCTAGAGGGTTGCAAATTGGTATGTCGATCATCCACCCTCCAGTCATCTGACATACCAAATTGCAGCCCTCTAGCCTCAGTAGTTTTTATTTTATTTAAGGTTAAAGTCAGCCATGATCGTGCGTCTGGCAGCCATATAGGTGCCAACTGCACAGGCGGCCACCAGGCCACGGCTGAAAGTCTCATGGGCCACGGCTGAGAGTTTCATTGGCCGTGGCTGAGAGTTTCATAGAGCAGTATACGCTGTACAGAAAACTCGCTTGCGCCGAAGAAACTTCGGCGCATTTTTTACCTGTTAAAGGGTTCCCCCTGCGTAATCGCTATATGACTGATTGCTTTATAAAATTTAGGCTGTAATGCTGCAAAAGAAAATTCAGTACGGTGTGCAGCACGTCATGCAAAAATGCCTCTAAGTGGCACCACAGTCGAGGGAGAAACTAATGGTCGAATAAATCATTTGGGAGAATCCAGACAGGAGGTAAGGAGAGACTCATTCCTCTTCTTCTTCTGCTTTCCGCGTTGATGTTGCGTCGGACCGGTATCGCTTTGCAAGCGTTTCCCCGAGGCATTGTGCTTGCATGATTTGCAAACAGAACCTGTTCGAGTTGCCGTTTAGTGTTTGCAAAGACAACGAAGATTTATTTCGACTGGTGAGTTCCACAGGTCGATGATTCACGGCCGTGCCGAGTTTGCCTTCAAATCAGAGTCTTCCAGATGAATCCTTGATCTATGACCGACGGAGTAATTGTCTCTTGAGCTGCCGCGCTGAAAGATAGGTAGATATTTCGATGTAAAGCAGATGAAGAGATGTACGAAGGAGACCTAAAGAAATGGGAAAGATAAATAAATGGTACTGTGATGAATGTGCAGGATGATGTATGTACGTGCGCGGTTGAGAGAGAGAGAGAGAGAAGAAGGGGGGTGGCCATACTATGTGCATTATCCAGTTAACTTGTGGTCAGGTTTAAAAAATGCATTGTTTATCTAATTGATTTCACTCCTTCTCCGGGTTGTTGCACCTCTCCCACTTGATGGATTCTTTGTTGTAAATTCAGCTCTTGGTGCGGGAGGCAGGATGGAAAGCCTGAATTGGATTGTTCTATTTTTACCATTATATCTTTGATTACTGTTGACGTTTGTTCGTATGCATGTATAGAGAGAGAGAGAGAGAGAGAGAGAGAGAGAGAGAGAGAGATTGTGTGTGTGTTTTGCGACGAGAAAGGACCGGAAAATGGACTGTCAACATTCTTTTGTTTTTATATACAAGTCCAGTCGATAGAATCAAATGGGTAATGTCCTCTAGAGAGTTGACTAACATTCGGCCGTTGCGTTTTTGCATTTATTTTTCTTTTGCGAAATCCCTTATCTCATCCTCATCTTGGAATCATGGACTGGTTCTGCCTGTCCGAAAGATAATTAACTGCCTCAATTGCTTTAACTTCTGCTAATCCTGAAATATTCGCAATTTTACTTAAACCAGTTATTTTCAGGCACTTTGAATCTGAATTTGTTCTTTCAAATCTGATTATCCGTCAGTTCCCACGTCCAGTTTTCCCATTGTGTTTTTACGAAATGGTAATTCAGCCTCTCGCTTCTTCAACTCTTTTGACATTCAAGTTACTTAAAACTTGTCCTGGAAAAAGTGCTTGGTCCAAGAGACTGAATTAATCTCTAGAGAGTTGAGTGTTCCTTCATTGCAGTTACATATAATCTAAATAACTTTTTTTTTTGAAGGCACCGAAGGAACTCTAACATAATATAGCTTTGTATAACTGTCAGTTCACTTACCAGGTTCATAGTTTCAACTGCCAGATAACAAGTACTATCGACATCACTGCTGCATAAGACCAAGCACTGGGACCTATGAGGTCATTCAGCGCTGAAAATAAAATTGACAGTGAGAAGGTTCGAAAAGTGTGGCCAAGAGGAAAATCTAGCAGTTGCACTCTGAAACAGTCGTCAGAGAGGGAGAGAGAGAGAGAGAGAGAGAGAGAGTGGAAAGTCAGATGGAAGAAAGAGAATGTGAACGGAGGTACAGTAAAAGGAATGCAAGAGGTTGCAGCTATGGGCCCTAAGGGACTCCGTGCGAAGACCCTTCCCCACGGGGTTCGCCTCCGATAACTCATTCGTCACCCAGTATACCGAGAAATCCGATATCCGTATAATTGCAACTTCTGCAGAATAATGAGAGGATAGGCCGTTCATCTCCGAATCCTTTTAGGGAACACAGAGAAAGCGAGAGCCTAGCATTACGGGTCTTCAAGACTTAGTTTATGACCTCGGAAGAGACTCTTGATGAGGGCTGAGCCCATCGAAGGATTTGCCTAGTGGAAGATAGATGAGAGGATGCTTTAATTATTAGGTGAGCAGAAGTTCTAAGCAAGGCGTGTCTTATGAGGCTCCTCGCGAGGTGAGAAGAAAAGGGAGGAGGAGGAGGTGGAGGAGGAGGAGGTGGAGGAGGAGGAGGAGGAGGAGGTGGAGGTGGAGGTGGAGGTGGAGGAGGAGGAGGAGGAGGAGGGGAGGGAGGTACTTACGGTGAAAAGGATTTTCAAGTCCGTTTTTTTTTTTTACGTGAAATTGCTTGCTTGGCGGGAATCTTTAATGACTAGTTAGGATAATCCTAGCTTGCATGTGTAATAGGTGTTTCCTATTGTAAGTATATACACTTATGTATATAAATGTATATATATATATATATATATATATATATGTGTGTTCGTGTGTGTGTGTGTTCTGAAACGATTTTGATAGTTGGGAATCCACGGTAAATATTTGCCTGAATTTAGTAGGTATCGGTACGTATGGGTTGAGATAAATTAGATTCTCATCCTTATTTTTTATTCCAGGCTCATGGTCGAAGCACTAACTTCAGTAATGAAATCTCCGTAGGATCGAACCCAGATTCAGTGTACAAAAAATGGCATCTATTTTGTCCAGTCAAAACTCTAAGCTAGTTTCAGGAACTTCAGTGAGGTCTCTCAGAGGTTCAAGGTTCGACGATACTGTCTGTCTGTCACGCAGAAGCCTGATTTGGAGTCAAGGGAGAGAGGAACTCTTAGTGAACTGTGTATCTTAATGTAACGTCAGGAAATGTGCGGACATTTAGTGCTTAAACATACACACTGTTTGTATACTTGTAGCCTAGGCCTGTAGTGATGAGTCTATAATATATATTCTGGGTATTTTACATAATTAACCTCGCCTGACCTTTTTGCCTTCATGCTTTACCCTGGAAAAGGCATTCTGCTTAATATTGTACAGTTTGTTGACGAGAGAGAGAGAGAGAAAGAAATAAAATAATGTAGTCTTACCTACAACCTGTTTTCAATAATGAGAAAGAAAACGATATCGAACTTAACATTTTAAGGATGACAAGATGATATTTGAGTCACATGTTGTGGCTTAGTAGCTTATCATAAAAGCAGGGATGCTTATTGGAATAGATTATTGCCCATTGGCGTCGCCAGTGGGTATGCCCCACGTTGCTCGCTCTCTCTCCCTCGTCAGTATTGAGTCAGAAGCGTAATAAAATCAATTCATCCCAAAATTTCATCCAATACTCCGACGGGAAATCATATATCTCTTCGTCTCCTCTCCGGTGCTAATTAAGTCTTACACGTGAGTTAGTCATGAACTGAATATATATAAGTGTGTGTATGTATGTATGTATAACTGAATCACGAAAATACGGAACGTGATGAATATATAAATAAAGACAAAATCCACGAAGGAAAGAGAAACAGTGGAGTGTTGCAAGGCCTTTCGACTTTTAGTCCTTTACTTATATACAGTATATATACATGTGTATATATATGTATGTATATATATATATATATATATATATATATATATATATATATATGAGAGAGAGAGAGAGAGAGAGAGATTTACAAGCTTGTCACGGTCACTTTGCCTCGGAACAAATTCTTTAAAGCCAGACTTGTAGAATAATGACAGACGCCATTAATTAATTGTCTTTACTCCGTCGTCTAGATGAGCAACTAGACCAAGGGCCGAAATTATCCATGATTAGGCAGTTTTTTTAAGTGGCCAAGAATGACTGGCCGGGGTGTCAAAGGAGGGAGTAATTCCCTTCTTGGTCTCTCGTAGTTGTTAAGAGTTGAAATTGGGTTTAGGAGTAAAGCTTTTGACAGAGTTCGTTTCGTTCCTCTCTCTCTCTCTCTCTCTCTCTCTCTCTCTCTCTCTCTCTCTCTCTCTCTCTCTCTCTCTCTCTGGACAGTAGATTCTATATCTGAACCTCTAAAAGTTGTGAATTAAGTAAAATTAATGTCTAATGAAATGAAGGTTCTGAAATGACGATCTCTCTCTCTTGACAGGTATCGTCATGGTTATGAAAGGAACTAAATAGTGGAGAGTTCCCTGCCCCACTTCTTCAAGATGGCAGGGGCACCACCTCCTCCTCCTCCGCCCCCTTTCATCCAGGGGGCCACTGCTGTGGCTGCTGCGGCGAGCGTGAGTGGAGGAGGTTTTCCACCCCCATTTCCACACCTGACTCCCCCTGTCCACCATATCCCTCGCCCGTTGCCCTTCCCCGGGTTGCCAAGTGCGGAGTCCCTGTTGCACTACTCCTTCCCTTCGCAGGCGGACACTCTTGCGTACGTGGACGCCCTCAAGCACTCGGATCTCAGTGACTGGAGGTCCTTGCAGGAGGTGAGTGGGACCTTGAGCGTTTCGTCGTTTCTCAGTGACTGGAGTCCTTGCAGGGGGTGAGTTGGACCTTGAGTATTTAATTTCTTCCTCAGTGACTGGAGTCCTTGCAGGAGGTGAGTTGGACCTTGAGTATTTCGTCGTTTCACAGTGACTGGAGGCCTTGCAGGGAGTGAGTGGGACCTTGAGCATTTAATTTCTTTCTCAGTGACTGGAGTCCTTGCAGGTGGTGAGTTGGACCATGAACATTTCGTCATTTCTTTCCCAGTGACTGGAGTCCTTGCAGGAGGTGAGTGGGACCTTGAGTATTTCGTCGTTTTTCCTCCCTGTGACCTTGACATTGAACTCTGTGATGCAGGTTTAGCTTGAAGTTTTCATTTGCGTTATGCTAAAGAATATTTCATGATAGTTGTCTAATGATAATAAGCTGTCGAACTTAAGCATGTTTTAATCATGGTTTTCATGAAGGAACAATATGTAAAAAAGGCGTTTTATACTATGTCTAAAATATTGTAATTGCTGCTGGAATATATCTTTTATCAAATGCACGTGCCGTCGTCGGATGGTAAAATAAAAGGATATCGACAAATATCAAACTGCGTTGAGCAAATTTCATATCTGCTAGAAACTCATGATTTGATTGACAAAAAATAAATAAAGAGGGGAATCTGGATTCATGAGAGCAAAGTCTGCTGATTAGAACGTACAGAAATTGTACACTTCAATTTATCTTTTAAAAGGATTAAGTCGAACAACCTAACAAAGAAGTAATCCATCCAGTTTTGCAAATGAGGTCATACCAAGTAAGAAATGTCAGAATGATTAGGCTCGCGAGGAAAGGTAGGGATCATTTTGAAACTAAAGATAAATCAAATTTCTAAGTGTAGTTATAGATGATGTTTCCTTGAAACTGTACCTACCCTGACAGACCCATTAATTGATTTCATTGTGACTGTATCTTCTGAAATCCTTGTTCCAAGGATCCTATTTTGTTGGGACAGGCCTAATTAGAATGTTAACTGTTTATTCAAATTTCAAAGAACTTCCCGATTGCCGACTATATTTGGATGCTTTGTCCACCGAAAATAAACCTTTATCTTAGATTTATGAGTAAAACGAAGTTATCCACAGTTTGGCATATCCTAGCAGAGGCCAGTACGCAGTAAATGTGCCTCGCTGTCGAACTTCTCAGTTCTAGAGGTCCTTTTATCCTCACATCGTTGGACTGTGGGACAGTCTCTCTGAGGATTCAACGCATCATTACTCTCAAACAATTCTCCTGGTATTTTCATAATTTAGTAACAGTTTTATGTATTTATTTATAAATGTGTTAATTTATTTTTTTATTTTCTATCAGATGATCTCTTCTTCCTGTATTTCCTATGACCTTCTGTTACTTCTTTCTAATGAACACCATATTCGTTGGAAAATTGAAAATTTCTCAAGACAGTGGCCCCTGAGCTGTGGTGGGCTTGCCCGACATGCATAGCGTTCACCTGAATAATGATGATAATAATGGCAATGTTTTTGCTCTGAATGCTGCGTCATTCGCCAATGTATTTGTTTTTCGCCCTGAATGCTACGCCATTGGTTAATGTATATCTTCTTCTTCTTCTTCTTCCTCCTTTTAGGTAGCTGCCAGAGCGGGAGGTGGATCTTGTTCAGGGGCTGTCACGACCTCGGTGCTGACCGCTCTGTATCTCCTCGGCCTGTTCAATCTCTGCTCTGCTTCCCCGGTCTCCTGCTGCGTCCTCCCGGCCTCCGGAAGGAGACGACGAAGAAGGTGAAAGAGACAAAAAGACTTTTTCCCCCATACTTCCATTTTCACTTATTAGTATGGGATTTGATTGTAGAGTTTAGGCCAATGGCCAAGCGTTGGAACCTATGAGGTCGGTCAGAGCTGAAAGGGAAATTGGCAGTTAGAAGGTTTGAAAGGTGTAGCAGTTGGTAGAGAGGGGTTGGTGAGTCAGGTGGAAGAAAGAGAATGTCAACGGAGGTACAGTAAAAGGAATGAAGGGTTGCAGCTGGGTGCCGAAGGGACGCTGCATAGAACCTTCAGTATAATGCCTGTGGTGCACTGATTATCATGATCTTCCTTCTTTTCAGAAGCATATCGTGTTCCTCTGTCACTTGGCCTCACAGTGTAGACTGGATATAAAGTTTAGTTGCTTTTCCTGTCCACATTTTCTGGGGCGAGTGATTAGTCCCATTCTAGAGGGGAAACTCACAGACGCACTCAGACATTATGGCTGGAAATCAGTGAAGTCCTCGAGGTTCATTGTAGTGTTTAAGAAAAATTCATATTTATGTATCCATGCAGCTCCTCATGTTCCATTAGTAAAAAACTACAGAGATAACGTTGAGCTCTTATTATAGATATAAATAAAACAAAGCTCTGACAGAGCTTCAAGAACAGAGCTGGCTGGTGTGCAGGGCGTTTGGCCTCTACAGAAGCACAAAACCAACTCGTTATTGTGGCCATTGTTAGGCTAAGGTTGTCAGGAGTGGCTTTGTCATGTGATTTAAGTATATCTTCTACTCTATCTAAAGAATGTTCTCCATATTTACTTTTTTTTTTTTTAAAGGACTGTGGATGCCACCCTGCCTCCTTTGTTGAACAACCTACAACACAACCTATCGAGTCTTTCGCTGGAGCAGTTTCGAGATTTACCTCACGTCGCGACTCCTGATGGAGGAAGGATACCACTGCACATATCGGTGGTCGATCAGGTGAGTTGAAAGCAGTTTTTTTTCTGTCCGCCCTCAGATCTTGAAAACTACTGGTGCTAGAGGGCTGCAAATTGGTATGTTGATCATCCACCCTCCAATCACCAAATGTACCAAATTGCAGCCCTCTAGCCTCAGTAGTTTTTATCTTATTTAAGGTTAAAGTTAGCCATAATCTTGCTTCTGGCAACGATATAGGAGAGGCCACCACCAAGCCATGGTTAAAGTTGCGTGGGCCGCCGCTCGTACAGTATTACACCAAGACCACCTAGAGATAGATCTGTTTTCGGTGGCCTTGATTACACTCTGTAGCGGCTGTACAGAAAACTCGATTGCGCCGAAGAAACTTTGGCGCATTTTTTACTTGTTGAATTAGTAATTAGTTATTTAATGTGGTCATCTTCTAAGATACACTCCTGTCCCTAAGACGCCATATAGCGTACGTTCATCGTTGCCAGAAATCTTAGCTGGCGTATATGCTGAGGTCTCTCTAGATCAGAGGTGTTTCATATGCCGGGTGTGCTCTAATGACTGGAATTCCTCTTCAGATTCAAGTTCAGGTGCTTAAAATACTGCTATACGGAAGGGTAGCCTATAAGGATGGAATCTGATCATGCACTGACTATTGGCAGCTCTAATTTTTGTTAAAAGACGAAAACATTTTCAACAGAATCGGTTGGTTAATTCAGCTGTAGAATCTGGTATGACAGCTCCTATGGTCATGATTGTAAATACTTTCATATTTTACAGTCGAAAAATTGTATGTTAAGCAGTTAAAATACTAACAACAAAGGTTTGCACCTTTTGAAAAATGCCATTCCTCGGAGACATCGGGAGAGACGGTAATTACCTTCCTCATCTCGGCACCCGGAGAAGAACCCCTTTTACTCTTACACTGGCGCTTTTCCCTTTTTCGTAACAGGTGCGGAAATTATGGGATTCGAACCCCCATCTCCTGTCGTCAGTGCCTTGTTCGTCGCCGACCGAGTCTGTGAGGTCCTCCTTTATCACACTCAGTGGGGTGGCATCCGGCCTCATCCTGGAATACAGTGTGGCTCAGTTGACGCAGTGTTACCCTGACGACACGCCAGATCCGCACATCCCCCCAAAAATTTGGTTCTTCCCCATTCCCAATACTACTCCGCCCCCTAAATATCCTGTGATTACACTGCCGTCCGAAATTCCTGTCAAAGGTGAGCTGCAGGATTCCATGTTTTCAGGAAGATTTGCTGTAGATATGTGAAACATAATTAGTAATGAATCTTATTAGTTCCTTATATTCCATTGTTTACCATTCTGCAAACGGGAATATCAGCCGAGAGAGACTTGTTCCACTACAGTACTCTGTGTAGAAGATTAAAGTTATTTGATAACGAACTATAAGAAGCCTTTTTTAAACACAGTTTATTCCTGTATGCCTGTTTAACTATTCAACATAACCTCCGGGATACCAAAATCGTCATTAAGTGAACATTATAATGGTGATAAGTTGTAAAAACATGAATGCTTACATTACTGGAACCCAAGTCTTACCCAGCTAGGCCATGTCAGTTTAATGCCACGTTTCGAGATGTAAAGATTCTAAGCTTATCGTTTTAACTGAATTTTGGTTAAATTGCAGAGTTAAAGATTGGAAGTGAAAAAGCACCTTCCTATCGGTACTTAATACTTATCTGAATTGCTTAAACGCTTGGTAATGTTTGAGAAGAGGAGGTATGGCAGACTCTCTGCTGGTAGAATATCTTTAGATTAGTCCAGTCATGTTTACGTTTGAATATAATTGATTAATTTAGATTTGATTTAGAGCAGTTACTCCTCTAATATTGTAGGACTGGCAATCCTGTCTACAAATTTGAACTTTGAACACCCTTGTAGAGTTAGTCTTATTTACTTTTGAATATAATTGATTAATGTAGATTCGATTTAGTAGTTACTCCTCTAATATTGTAGGACTGGCAATCCTGTCTACAAATTTGAACTTTGAACACCCTTATAGAGTCAGTCTTATTTACTTTTGAATATAATTGATTAATGTAGATTCGATTTAGTAGTTACTCCTCCAATATTGTAGGACTGGCAATCCTGTCTACAAATTTGAACTTTGAACACCCTTATAAGTCAGTCTTATTTACTTTTGAATATAACTGATTAATGTAGATTCGGTTTAGATAGTTACTCCTCTAATATTGTAGGACTGACAATCTTGTTCTACAATTTGAACTTTGAACACCCTTGTATTTTGTAACTGATTCATCATTTTTCTGTGGCCTGTGACCCAGATGACCTTCTCCTTGACAATAATAATTTCACAGGTGACGATGAAGAGGATGACGGATGCGAAAGGAACGAAGTGCCTCTAGGATACGACAAATGTGCCGCCTTGCTCTCAGCGGACAATTGTCCCTACAAACACTGGGTCCTCCTGAACAAGGAAACTGGCATGGTCGGTATGGGCGCCTTTGGGGAATTTTAGCTCTCCTTTTTGGGGGAGGGGAGGTGTAGGGGAAAGGTGTTAAGTTTTTCATTGATCTAATGTAGTGAAGTTTGGAAAACAGACAATTCCTATCTTGCTTTATTGCTACTTAATTGACCTGAAGTTTACAGTTTTAGTTCAGTGTTGCCTTTGATTGTGACTCCAGAAGTTTTCACTTCGTCAAGGAATTGAAATGTATTGAGACTTACCCTTTTGAATTCTTTTAGTTGTTTAATCAGATTACATAGTGTATGAAGTGATATTTCATATCACATTAATGTAAGGTACTATTTTTTGGCTTCCTTGATTGATATCAGAGGGAAAATTCTGAGGAAATTACATATAAGTTTATATATTGGAAAGATTGACCTTTGCATGAGTGACATTCTTGTGGGTCAACTGATGGGAAAATTATATGTTTTAATGACTTGTTTGTTTAATAGAAAAATTGATAAACAAAAACCTCTGTGAGATATAAAAATATTAGGAATGTAAAGTCTTTCTACTTAAAACTTACATGAAAACTGTAATATTCGATGCTTTAATCAAGTGGTCCATAAGTGGACTATATTGTCTGTACTAATCACTTGGATTTCGTATTTCTTAGGGAGAATGTGTGCCTCGCCTGTGCTCTGAAAACTTCGTCTACGTGGAAGCTGATGAGATGTGTCACGATATCAACGAGCCGGGTATTTGCCCTGGAAATAGGAGACTTTACCTCACTGCCTCAGGAAATGCTGTTTGTGATTGTCCTGAAGGTAAGTGGCTGCTCTCACAGCCTCGGATATATGTCGACACTTAAACTGCTCCAGTCAGTAGAAGCTGCAATTAGGACGTGACAAATTCCAGGGCTTCTTTTCATAGGCACTCTAAGTCTTTTGCAAATGGTAACGTTTTTGTATCCTTCATCTGTCATTTTTGTTTCCGGGAAATTATGGCGTCATTTACAATTTCAGGTGCATTTATAATTAATACACCTTTCTTTTATTCTTTTGATAGCCATAAATCAATCTGGTCTTTATTAACCTTAGTCCTTGTTAAAGAAAATTTGGGAACTTCACTTTACATGGCTTATTTTCACCAGGAAAAGGAATTAACTGAGATTGCATGATAAGGTATAGTGCAACAGCCATGTGCAAATGCTTTTTGTGGTCAATATTAAACTTGTTTTACATTATTCCTAAATTTTACTTTAATAATTTAGGGATGTTTCCGGGCCCACAAGACACCTGTTACTTCCTTCACGAGCCAGCCTACTGTCTCAAAGGGTCAGTCCTGCAGTTTGACAAGCCAACCAAGTCTCTGGTGTGCAGACCCGATCCTTGCGGCCACATCAACAACAACTTGTGGCCGGATGATCTGCCCTACGCACCTCACAAAGACGGATTTTGCTATCAGTTCAACGAGGTTAGCACGCCTGACATTTTTAGAGGATTTGCATATTGCTATATGTTAAGTTTTAGCAAGTTTCTGTTGATGCCAATTCAATTTATTAGTCAATTAACTAGAATAGTGTTTGAAATTGGTAGATTATTTAGCGCATATGCCACGACAGGTCTCCCGGACTGCTGTGAGATTGAAAATGGGTTCGCCGCGTAGAATTCCTGCTCGCCACCCATCACGCCATCATTCTGGTCATCCCCGTGTTATATGTCATAGTAAAACTGCAAATGCAAAACATGTATGGGCAATGTCATGCAGAGAGATTTGTAGTAATGTTTAATACTGATGCCATGAATAGCAAAGTTCTGGGGAAATACTCTTAAGCCGTTTTCTGTTGCTCGGGAAGAAATGGAACCAAAAGAGTCAAACTTATCAGGTACCTCCTCAGAGAGTCATTCCCAGCCAGTGAGAAATGGCGTGGGGAATCACCTCTGGTACATTAATGTTCGTTTCGACAAGAGGTTTTGATAAACGATGCCGGAATTTCAGGAATGTTTTAGTTTCGGCGTGAGGAGTCCACAAAGATAGTCACTGAGAGATGATGCTGCCTTGACCAGTGCTGAAAATGAGACTGGTCTCCAGCACAACAGTTTCCTCAGTAATCTGGATGTCACTGATCTATGAAAAAAGATGATTGAATATATTAAATTGCCAAATGGCCCAGCTGTTTCAAGATGAAGTTTAACATTTTGTACAATAAGGTCGATGTTTCCCCGTTACTCCCCTAACGTTGATAGAATGGTTCTTAAACAAAGGGACCATCTACAAGGGGCTTTAGTATGAACATATCTTAGTAAATATGTGTGTATCCAGAGCCACGGATGAGGAGGTTGATTACGGTAGTTCCACGGAGGGGAAAGATGCAGTGCCAGTGAAGTGTGCTATTGCAGCTTGCATAAAATATTTTGGTTTCAGGGAATGAAAAGGATAGTAAGCTACCAAAAATGAAAACTGAAGGTCAATCAAGGGAAATAGAAGCAAAAGCTGCTTTTCTACTGCCACTAACCATTTGAAGGTTAATGTATTTTGATCATTGGTATATAATCTAGGGTTTTCTACCTTTAGGAATGGAGGATAAGATTCTGTCATTCAAGTAGGGCTGTTAATGGAGTGAGGATTGATTAGAGTTGGTAAATAGATGCAATGTATTAAACTACCAAGCTAACCTGTAGTCATCAGTACAGTACAATATCATCTGAGAGCCTTGGCCAGTGTCAAATTATTTAGCCACAACGACTTGTGGTTTTCAGGGCATTCCAGTTCTGGCTATTTTTAGTATCATAGACCTACTCATCGTAAAGTTTAACCTCTCGGTTGTGTTAATGATAGATACTTCTCTCTTATTATAAATCTTGTTTTGCAGCGGCCATCTTTGCCAAACACTGGTGCCAGTTTCAGTAGATTCTCTGTTTTAGTGTAACAGCTGTTTATATAATTACCTCTTTCATATTAAGAGCAATTTGCACTGTTAAAACATAGATCTTCAAACGTATATTATTCTCTGAATATTTCTTCTGGTTTTAGCAAATACATTCCCTAAAACTCTTAACAGTCACGATAAAGGTTTAGCAAATTCACAAGCATAACAAGGAAGATCAAGAAATCAGAAACGTTTTTATGCCGCTCTAAAAAGGGTTTTCTTCTCTTATTATTTTAGCAAGGACCATGTAAGAAAGGTCAAAGGTTTGGTTTTGACTCTGATAAGTTAGAGGCATCATGTGTTTCCATGTTGGAGGCTGGGCTGCTTCGTCCAAGAAGGTCGTACATGTATCAACAAATGTCATACCCAGCTACCCAGGATCACCAATACCCGCATTACCAGGTATATTTTTATCTTACAAATACTATATAAGTATATATATACATATATATACATATATATACATATATAAATTTCTGACTCACATCAGGATCTGAACCTAGGTCTTTCAGTTGAAAGAGGCCCCCAGGTTCCAACTTCTTTTACGACTTGTATGGCCTAGTGGGCAGCGCCCTTGCCTTTCAGTTGAAAGACCTGGGTTCGATCCTGATGCGAGTCAGAAATTTATTTCTGGTCCACACGTGATTGTGTGTTAATTATTTCTATATATTATATATATATATATATATATATATATATATATATATATATATATATATATATATATGTATATATATATATATATATATATATATATATATATATATACATACATACACATATTACGTATGTGTGTTTGTGCGAGCGTGTGACTATGGTTTTCTGAGTGTGTACCTTGAATGTCATACACTTATAACGACTTGCAAGTTTATCTACATCTTTTATAGCTAAAAATACTTTGGCAAAGAAAGTTCACAGTAATATCACTCAGGTAGTCAAACAGCTGTTTGGTAAATGTATCAGAGAATTTAGATTCTTAAATAAAGGCTAGAAAGAGGCGGGTATCATCGTACTTTTAAGATTTTCATGAAATTCCTTTTAAGAAGTGCATTTTGACTAGAGAAGCCTAGGCTTTCAAATCATATCTTTATAAATGTCTGCATTTAGTGTTTAACATAAAGCTGCGCATGCGCCATAGCAGTGAGATGAATGATTAAAAGGTATAGAGGATGTTATACCTTCAGCCAAACCGTAAAATATTATTTCCGATCCACTTTGCAGGTATCCTATATCATAATGAATGGATCAACTTGGGCACTGGAGGTGAAGGGCATAGGGCGCAAAAGAAGGGACGCCCATCCGTCATTGACTTCCCCTCATTATTTGCAAGATGGAGAGATGGCGGTCCCCTTCATTGACACGAGAGATATAGCGAGAGATTTCCACCCCTTCATGAAGCCCAGAGTACCGAGGTGGGTCATCAACAGACGCAACAGGAGGGGAAGCAATCACAGTAAAGGACAGAAAAGTGAATCAAGGAGCCAGAGCAACAGGACATCCCGCGCAAAGGGCGATAAGAGAACTGATAAAGTCACTGTTGCTGAGACACCTTCGAGTTCTGGGGATGAAACGGATTCAGGGCCTCTGCTTTCGTCCATATTTGGCACAGGCAGATCCGCCACGGATGGAGATAAGTCGGTGAGAAGTTCATCAGAACAGGTCAGTCAGAAGAAGAAAGGGGCCAAAAATGCAAAAACGCCAAAAGTGAATAGAAGAGGCAGAAAACACGATCAGAAAGCGGAGTCCAGTTCAGGAGGAACTGAAGGCAGTACGCTGCTTGAGGTCATTCAGAGCCACCTGGAGGAGCAAATCACGACTTCCCTTGGGAGGGGTGAAACTTCAAAGGGTAGAGAAGTAGTGAAAGTAAGTGAAAGATATTTTTTTAATTTTTAAAGAAGCAGTTATATCCAGTTACTCATTTTATATATTTATAACATTATTAAAATCATGTTGCTTTGGTGGCATTTCTCACAGATGTAACATCTTCAAAGTTTACAATAAGATTAATATGCTTTTTTTTTTAGAACGTCTAGCTATCATACTGTGGTGGGACTTCTCATCAGTTCAGTAAGCTGCAATTTCGTCCAGTGACATCTAAATAAACCTGTTTTAATTTTGTAAACAAAACGTACGACTAATTAAATAACGAAAAAACTTCAGAAAACTTCTAGAAACAATGCAGTAGTTAAAATGTACCGTTTTATATAGATGGAATGTCTTTAGGGTAATGAAATGTATGGAGAATGGCAAACTGTTGCATAGATGCACTGGGCTCAAGACTGAAAATGATGTAAAGATTTCAAGAGATCTTGTAATGTCTTTCACGTTATACTTTCTCAATAAAGAAAAGAAATAAAGTAGAACATATTCTTGCAGGTTGAACAGCCAGAGACATCTTTGCCTGTTGTTGTCCAGGAAGTGACGCAGTCCCCGAGGGAGGAAAGAGGACGAGGCAAAAAGAAAAACAGAGGTTCGTCAAAAGTGAGGAAGAAGAAGAAGAAGAAGCATCGGCGCAACCGCGGAAGGAATCGCGGCCGCGGAGGAA
The DNA here is from genome assembly GCF_040412425.1 of Macrobrachium rosenbergii. Classification (NCBI taxonomy): domain Eukaryota; kingdom Metazoa; phylum Arthropoda; class Malacostraca; order Decapoda; family Palaemonidae; genus Macrobrachium; species Macrobrachium rosenbergii. The sequence continues at coordinate 1,439,622 of NC_089790.1, read as the reverse complement.
GACGAGGCAGGAACAAACCGAACAAGTCTAAGAACGGCACCAAGACCGACCGCGACCACAAGAGGAAGAATCCTAAGTTGCCGCATCGTGTGCCAACGGTTCAGCCACCTGGCGATGGAAACACGACTTTAGTTACTGCAAGTGGCACCAGTTCAAACATCACTGCCGTCGAGGAGACCAGCGGCGTCACTGGCGTCACGATGGATTCCAGAAAACCCGTAGTTAAGGGAAGCGGTGACAGTTCCGTAGGTGTTCGTGATCGCAGTACAAAAAGTGATTCAGACGGTGCCGTCAGAACTAAGCCTCACAGGGTCAGTGAAACTGACAGTGACAGTGGTGTGTACGAGGATGAGGAGAAGGAAAATCAGACTTCCTCTTCAGAAACGACATTGCCCAAATATCTCCGGCACAGGGGGAGACGGCAACTTGAAGGGGGTGGTATTATTCAGGCGCCGTTGTTAAGCGCCTGTAAGCCTGGTGCTAAGAGAGATTATAACTACAAGTGTCGACCAAAGTTCATTCCGCAAGAGCGAGACCGTCACGGTGGAACGAATGCTGGGACGTTAGGTAACACGGCTCCTCGTCCACCGAGAATCTCCTGCCCTGAGGTTTGTGTCTGATTATTCCCTAAAATGCTCTCAGCAAATTACTTTTAACAGTAAATTACATACCGATAAAAATATTTTTTTGCATATCTAAGGCTAGATTCTAATCATAATCCTTAACAGGTGGAAAGTTTTGCAACAAAAGAGGAATTACTATTTGTAATCAGAATAGTTTATGTCATGTAAAATATGAATCACTCTGATGACTTAAATCACTATAAGTCTTCTAACTGATCTAGTCGGCTTTCACTATAATATATAAGGTAATTATTGTTTTTCCTTTCAGGGAACAAGGTTAGACCCTCGTGGAAAGTGCCAGCAAGTCAGCTGATTAACTTTTAACCAAACCTTTGGGTCAGGCCCTTGTTGTCACGCTAAGCTCCGAGTCACTTCACAGAGCTTGAACAACAACAAAATATTGACGCATGGACAGATTTGGTAAAATGCCTGTCATTACGCTTATACACGGGCAATTGATATAAAACAGATATCACGCAAATGCTGAAAACAAAATCTGTTTTATCATGTGTGTGTGTGTGTGAGAAAGTGAAATTTCTGATAAAACTTACACTGTCATTTCAAGCGAGTAAAACTTTCGAGTAAAAAATCCAAACTGTGTCATTTCTTTTTGTTTTCTTTATTTGGACATAGAAAAATTAACATAATCTACACTGAATTCACTGATTTATGCATAGATCGGTAAATAAATTTTCGGGCAATCTTGTGTTCAGTGAAAAATCCTGTGTGTGAAGGAGTTTTTATGGAAAAGTGTCTTTGAAATTACTCCATAAAGTTCGCAAGGCTGCAATTCCTACAAGTTATTGCTTTGTATCTTATAAATATAATTTAAATTTTATAGAGACATTGTATATTCTGCTGTGTCCAGCAGTTCAATTTTCTACAGTTAATAACCATAAATGATAGACTAGCTGGATATAAGATATTTTGTGTATCATTTATAGGTTGATAGTCCTAGGAAGATTTTGTAAATATCGATTCCTCATGTTTTCCAGATTATTGAATAAACCAAAGGAGAAACAATTCAGACCTTTTTATTCACTGAGAAATTTTGTTTTTGAAGTAAATTCAATTGTCTTTTTTATGAACTAACGATAACGCTAGGGTATGGACCTCGCAGCGACCGGCAGGTTTCCTCATGTTTGTTTATTTCGTTGTTTTACACCTGTAATTTTCACTCTTGTTGTTGTTATGTATTGATATGAAACTACTCCATTTCATAATTTGTTCGAATTAAGAAAACGAAATGTAAACCACTATGAAAGAGATTTATTACAAATTATAAAAAAAAAATTATGCATTCATTGTCCTCTGCTCTAGGGCAAATATTTCTCTTCATATAAGGATTTTACATTACGAAGGGTGGAAGGAGGAGTGATACCATCTCAACCCTCTCCTCCTTAAGTGTGGAATATTTTAATATTATTATTTTTATTATTATTAGTGAGGGTAACTATATGAATCACACTGTAGTTTCACTGTAGCATCACTTTAGCAGTTAAGACGTCAGTTTCAAGGTCACCTTTTGACAGCTGGAGAAAATGAAAACCTGTTATAATGAACCAAGTGGCTTTAAATTGTTTTAAATATGAGTTTTTGTCTTGTTATTTTTTATTATTTCATAGAAATTGTAGGTGTGTTTGTATGTGAATAACTGAAACCATTTGGCAAATAATAGGCTACAATTTAAATGGCGCCCTGTTGACAAGTCTCAAGGGGTGAGAATTACCTCGTCGAGGCTCTCCCGGGAAAGGATTACCTCTTCGGAGCCTATGTTTTTTTTAAAGGTTACTTTTTGGCCCACTTATCAAGAAGCAAATCAAACGCAATGAAAAAAACCTCGGACATTTGTATATTTGAAACTTAGGAACATGCATGTCGGGGGGTTTTCAGTTAACGTCACTTTCTACGGATCCACACATCCAGTCAACGCCGTAACATTAAATTTACGTAAAATGCCATAAATTATATCTCTAAAAGTTCTCATACCGTTAAATTACTCGAAAATACTTTTAAAATGTCCCAAATAAACGAAAAATGGTCCGGTATAACGTCTCCCAGAACTGGCCCCAAATCCAGGGCGACATTATTGGAACTCCTGTCATTCATCCTTATTGGCTTCTTCCCGTCGAATATGGTAGACCTGAAGTCGAGTTATATATTTCGTTAATTTCGCCAAAAGTAGACGTCGATCATGCGTCATATTGTTCTTATAGACGTGAGTTACTTAGATGAAGACGTTAAGTAAACGTAAGTGTTAGAAAAATTGTTATTTGTCAATTAAATGTGGATTTTAGTGTGGTCAGCCATTGATAGCATTGTGTCCTTGCATATATATATATATATATATATATATATATATATATATATATATATATATATATATATATATATATATATATATATATATATATATATATATATTATATATATATATATATATATATATAGCCTGTTCTGTTGAAGGACATTGTTCCCTAATCCAACTTGGGGTCCCTTAACCTAACTTTGGGTCCCTTAACGTAACCTAACCTCGGGCATTGTACCCCAACCTGACTCGGGGTAGGGCATTTCCCCACTGTTCTATGAAGATTTAAGGTATTTTTGGCCATTGTGAAGTATTTGATGCTACCTGACTAAAGTATTCAGCAGAGCTGAAATAGTTTGGTTAGTACCTAAGCTATGTAGGTAAGGGCAAAGTGCCCAAGGTCAGGTTAGGTAATGGCCAATAAAATGGCGTGAATGGTAGGGCTAAACTGATATATATAACAGGTAGATGTCTATTAGAGGGTTGGCCCAGAGGATTTGTAATTTTATGAGAAATAAAACTGAAACCAGGTTTAAGTTTGAGCAACTACATTTTTTTTTTTTTTTTTTTTTTTTTTTGCTAAAAATTGTCAATAAACTAAATACAACCTAACTTAACCTAACCTAGGGCATTGTGCCCTGACCTGGATGGGGGTGGATTGTCCATACACCTGGTTCCTTTGAGATTCTGTTTCAGCCATTTTAAATAGAATGATTACAAACACAGCAACTATAACAATGACAGTTGAATTAAATATTGAAAAATATTCCTGGTATCTTCAGGCCAGGTTATTTTATCCTAAGGCAGGAGGGCCACAGTTCAGAGGCTGGCATAGTCTCTTAGGCTTTCAGATTGTTGGCTGTGTGGTCAGGAGGTGGGAGAAATGTAACCCTCATGAGGTAAGCCAAGAGATAAAGTCAGTTAGTAACCCTGACAGGCATAAATATAAGGCAGTGATTTAATCAAATTATCTTTAATACATTTTTAAATTGAATTTTCTGTTGGACATCAGCCTCCACTAATACACTCAAAATTATTGGGTCACTGGATAACTATACTAAGTTAGTTGTGATAAATTTAATGGCCTTTGTTGTTTTTCCATGCAGATGATTGCCTATTGTGAATGATATTAAGTTCAACATTGTACAAATACTGTGACTGTTTTGAAAGCCTCTTTTTTTTATTATTACAGGTTGTTTTAGGAGCAAGGCATTGACACCATCTGTGAAGATCCATGAGGACAAACATTTTCAAGAGGAGGCATTTTTTTAAAAGAGATATCTTGTTTTACCAGACCACTGAGCTGACTATCAGCTTTCACAGGGCTGGCCGAAAGGTTTGTTTTTACGTGAAATTTTTTTTTCATATTTTGCTAATTAAATGATAATTTTTCAAAAAGTTTATAATTTGATTACTTGTAAATGTTGAAGCTACTGACAAAATTTCTCTGAGCATTATATTTCCAAAGCTTAAAAGCCACTGCTGATTATATTAGACATTCACATAACAAATGTTTAATCAAGTTTAGTATTTGAAGATGGTGGTTTACATAAATTGTATACTCTGTATTATAATTATATGTGTATAGTCTTTGGATGCGCCCTTTAGTATTTTGTAATTTCATTCTTATTGTAAACTGACATCCCATTCACTACTATACTGTATATCCAAGGTTTGTGTCCTTTGGGTTATAATTTATGTGATTTTAGTTTCCTTGGCTTTATTTTTCATTCTAATTGTTTTCCTCATTAACGCAATGGTCTGGTTAAACTTGCTTATGTTGGAAATGAAAATCTTCCGTTTCTTTGGTCGTTTTTCCAATCCACTTTGTTTTCCGTCCTGTGAAAGTTAATTATTCTTAAGTCTCTTTTCCAGTTATGCCACACCCAGTTCCGTCCTGTGAAGGTTAATTATTCTTAAGTCTCTTTTCCATTTAAGCCACACCCAGTTAGTTTGCAGGTGCTTAATGTAGAGCAGTTATCTGTATGTCCACAAATGATTTGTTTCTGGGGGATTTTACTTGTGTTTTGTTAAAATATCCATCTTGTTTTGCTCTTAAGATGGGTGCAATTTGACTTTGGCATTATGTCATTTTGGCTTTGGTCCTGTTATTGTTTTTTTAGCTCCTTTTTCTGGTATTTTTTTGTGATTAGGATCATATACTACTTAAGGTAACATAAAGCTTCTCTAATGTTTCATTACAAAGTCTTATCTAATGTCAATAAGTTGTCTCAGTTGAAAGTTGAACAAAAAATGGCAGAAAAAATACAGTACTTGCCATGTCACCCATTTTACCTGGAGAAATTTTAGTTCATTGACACTTTCTTTCCCCCTATTTTCAGGTTTTGAATTTCTCATCCTGTTATGTAGTTTTTCCTATTTGCATTGAATGTCCTCTTTGTTGCAAGTCCTTTGGTCTGTAGCAGAGTTGCTTGCTTTAAGTTATTTGCTCTATATCCAATCCATTAGGTCTCTTCCTAACTAGCTGTCTTAGCTTCTTCAACTATTTTACCTTGACTGATATATTGTACTTGACATAATCTCAGTTTTGAGGATAAACGAAAAGCCAAAACATGCACAAGTACCCTTATGTGTTCTGTGAATGTTAGGAGAAGAAATTGCTCAAAAGACATCAGTACAGTATTATGAAGAATCTCAAACTACAAATGCCCTTTTGGCTCTCTCTCTCTCTCTCCGTTAAAATCAGCTTCATTAGCACAATATTAACACCCTTGAGTCTAACGTAATTTGAAATTATACAGTACTGTAATTTGTTGTTACAGCTCATCTGTGCAAAACATGAATTGCTGTCTTCAATTCGTCATTTAGCAAATGATATCATTAAGCAGTACACTAAATTTGCTCAGAAAAAATAAATGCATTTAGTTTATTTATCTAAGGCAACTTTAAAACCTCCCACTTGAAGTTTTTTTATGAGAATTACAGTCACAGTACTTGAATTGCCATAACCTCTTCCATTGCATTGGTATGAATTACCAGATCCATTCCTTACTACAAACTTCAGATACCATGCAGAAAATCAACATTATCTTTGTGGTAATTTGCTTCCATATATCTACAAACTTTCTTAATATGCTCTGCACAGTACATAATTTGTACCAGTTGAGTCCATTTTCTCTCCACTTGTTTCAAACTTGATTTTTCTACTCTGAAAACCCTTTCAACAAGTCAAAAGGCATTGTGGTTCAAGAACTATTCATTGTTTTCAAGTTGGGTGCAATTTTAATATAAAAGAAGATCAATTTGAAAAATTACCAAACCAACATTGTCCAGTAGTTACTGTTACTGTTGAGGATCATTGATAGGTGAAAGTATGGAATTTCAGATTCCCACAAATCCCATTCAGGTTTAGGAAATCATATAAACTTAGCCAGTCATTTCTTTTTCACAGTAAGTGTTGGTCACTGTTTTGAAAGATATTAATTTTGGTTCTCTCAGCTGTTTAGAATCTTGACACCACAAAGTTTATTTGTTAGGTTAGTTAATCAGATTGAAGAATTCAGGGGTTAAACTGCTTCAAGATGAAAGTTAGTGTATAAAGTGGCCAGTTCATTGCCATTACAGAAAACCAGTGTTTTGTATGCAGATTTAGATGTGAGAATTGAGGCACAAAAATGCTGATTAGAGAACTATTTGTATTTCAGACCTCGTGAAGAAGCTGGTGGTTTGAAGCCTATTCAAATTGGCATCATTTTAAAAAAAAAAAAAAAAAAAAAAAAAAAAAAAAAGCAATTTCTTCTCTAAGCATCTACATTTTCAGTAGAGCTTAAGCCAGTGAGGATCTCACATAGAAGAGACCACAAGGGTTCTCGTTTTGACCAAGACTTTGACTAAAATGGTGTTTAGACAAGTAATTTTCTCAAGATTTTTCAGAGTTTATTGAAGATAAATTTACTGTGATTTTGTTAGTGTTTTCAGAGTTGGTTGGCTGTCCTCAGGAAAAAAAAGAGTAATTTTGAAAAACTTTCTGGAAGTGAAATTTATATTATTCTTTGTTGCATTAAAGTTTTGTGAAATTGTCCACTTTCAAGTGATTATGCCATTTTTTGTGCATCAACATTAATGTAAAATTTTTCGATTTCAAGCAGTTTTGCAATTTTTATCTGTAGGTAAAAGACTTTGCTCTTAATATTTTTGTTAACATAGATATTTGATGTAAATTAATGCCCAGGTTCAAATTAAATAGTCTTCAGTAATTCAACTTGAGGTGTTTTCACAAGATTGCAGTTTTGACTGTTAAACTAAATTTGAGTATCACAGCATAATTCATAGTTTTAAGATGTTTAGTCCCCTGTTCTGTGTGGGTAAGTACTATTCACTTGGAAGAAAGATGAAATCTTGGAACTGTCACTTTCACCATAATCCTCAAATATGGTTTTAATGACTAAAATGGTTTGATAATGAGATTACATCATCATGCTTTGTAATATGTGAGAAGACTTTTCAGCATGTAATTGTTATGCAGACTCAATTTACTATGCTGTCAGTATGTATTATAAAGATAAAAAGGCCCATAAAAATACTATGTACACATTGCAACCATGTATTTCGAATAATACTTTTGCATTCCCGATCACCAGAAATTCACCAGTGATCAGGAATACAGAAGTACATATTGGTATTCAAAATATATGGTTGCAATGTGTACATATTGTTTTTATGGGCCTTTATCTTCATAGTACACTTTCAGATTACAGTAAAAGACATTCATGTATACTATCATAATATATATACTGTAATTCTGCATTTTGACATATGCTATAATCGTGCATTATGGCATATAATGTAATCTTCCAGTTTGTATACTGTATACTGTAATTATGTATTTTAACATTGTGCTGTGATCATTATGTATAAAAAACTGTAATTGTACTCAAAGAAAATTTAATTCAACAAGACCAATAAAAAACAGAACTTAACAACATACTTTTGTTTTCCATAAATCAATGGGAAAAAAAATTACAAAGTAAAAAAAAAAATTTGTAACAATTTTTTTCACTCATACTTTTTTTGCTGGTACAAAGGAGCCTTTTCTACAGCCTTGCAGACCAGAGGACCTGTACAGAAGTCAAACAGTCCCCGAGTAAATTCATGACAAGTATGTTTGTCTTCTTCTAAATGAAAAGTTTAATATTTGACATCTGTTTAGTTACTGGAAGCATGCTGTCATTAGGACACCTTCCAGCAGGTCAACTTAAACTGAAATAGACCGAAAAGCTTCATTTGTACCCAATGTACTCTGGCTATAAATGTTAATATCCTATATGTAGTCAAACCTTCACAAAACAATAAATTACAATGATAAATTCTCATAATGCACAGTCTCGGGGCTACTTTACTTAGCTATAAAGTATCAAGAAGTACAACTGATGGTACCTAAAATGACTATAACTCAGAATTTTATAAACTTAAAGCAGTTCATTTATCTCTAATTAGTGCACCTATAGTGTATGCAACACCCATGAGAAGTGTCAGATATTTTAACAAATACTCTCAACTCGGAATATGAACACTACCTTCACAATCTTCAGCTAATGGTTCATTTTGTGTCCAAAAATGAGGGTAGAACTAAATAAAATATCTACCCATTACATACCTTAACTCACTGCATTAATGCAAAACAATATGGTCAACCTTCCATGCTAATTTGTAAATACAAATCAAGAATTCTTGCTCTACAGTTAAATATGGAAATCCATGCTTCTGTCAAAAGAAATTTCTGGACCTTTTCAAAACTTACAATACTTTTAAATCACTTCAGAGATGTACCATAGTGCAGCAATGGCCAAATTCATTTACTGTAAAATATTTTAAATTCTCTATCATTTCATAAAAAAGGTCCCTTAAAATTATGTCTTCTCAAGATTAAAACCTGCTCTACTAAACAAGAAAAAAAAAAACAAAGAATTACACACAAGAAGTTGGCAAACTAAATTCATATGCTAGAAATATTGCATTAAAATCTACAAACTTTTAATTGGCATTAAAAGCTAAGGCCAGGTCCATATAAGATTTTACTGCAATAAACAGACTATTAAGTTTAAAAGAAAAACTTATACAAAGACCACATATATTTGGTTAGCTTGACTCGCAATAAGGCTTAAGTAATTTACCCTTTGAACTACATGAACAGAACACTCCTTTCTTGATTAATATCACATGAAATATCTCAAATGTACTGAAGCAGTCAACCCATAGACTATACATGAACACATCCACTAAAAATGTACTTTTTTCTGAATTAATTCAAAGACTTGGCCACTGCTGCAATCAGGTGTGACACTAAACTTAACTAAGAGTTTTAACAGGCAGAACACATACTACTAAAAATTAGAAAATTTTCTTATTACAAAAATAAGTAAAACTTCCATGATCAAAAACTGTTTTACAAAAATAAGTAGAACTTCTATGATCAAAAACTGTTTTATTTTACAGTTTTAAAAAGCTCTGAGAGATATTTTAAACCACAAAGTCTATAACTAACATATTATTAATGACACAAACCACACTCCACTGGGTATCAAACTTTTCAACTCTTTCCTTACTCAAATTCAACCTTGTTCCATAATTATTATTATTATTATATTATTCAGTAGATGAAACCTATTCATATGGGACAAGCCCACAGGGGCCATTAACTTTAAATTCAGGCTTCCAAAGAATATGGTGTTCATTAGGAAGAAACACCTCTGACAGACTAGATTATTTCAATCAAGTCTGATTCAAATACTACTTATAATAATAAGAATTACATACAAAATATTATACATTGAAATTTCAAACCTACATCCTTCTATGGATGCACCTTGCTAGCTTGAAGGATTCTTCCTTAGGATTTTTAAGAATTAAACAAGAGCATTTTAAAAGAAAGAAAAAGATTGGAACCAAGGCTTCATTTAACAAAAAACAAACCTTAAAAAATTAAAATGTGTTCTGCCTGTTAAGATTTAGTAATAAAAAAACAAAATATGGACATTAAATGTACAGAATGCCAGCGAGCTCTAAATGGCAAAATAAAAAAAAACTACTCTCTGTATAACAGAACAACACCACAAGAAATTCCCAATTCTTGGTACTCAATGGACCTCATGACAATTTTAGCTCTTTATCTGATTTCTAACCTTGTACAATTAAATTGGAAAATGAATGAAAACGGTCTCACAGAAAGCAAAGAACGTAAGAAAAACCTGAAATTCCCTGCACATAGTATGACTCTGATACATCTTAAATGTCTTTGTAGAGAACTGCTGTCAAGACATAAGGTATCCTGTGAAATATGAAATAAAATATTTTCAACTTCAATGGAATCTAAATAGTGGCTACAAAAGCACCTGCTGAAACGTGATTAATACTAAAAAATCAAAGACACTTTGAATTAGATATAGAAGCAGGAAAAGTACACGTCTGACTATCATTATTATTATTATTATTTAGAAGATGAACCTGTAGTTACAGACATAAATTATGCAAAAATTAATATGCCCCTTGTAATCCATTATATGATTAAGCTCGCTGGCATCTACACAACTTACAATTATTACATTTGCTTAACAATTAAATTCATCATACAGTTTAAAGTTATAAAATTCTTGAAAACTTAAATTCAACATACAGTGCAACAATTATAAATTTCTTAAAAATTACTGTACATAAATTTTACAAAACTCCCAATGCAATTACACTGCTTCTTCCATTCAAATATTCTAGAGAATTTATCATACAAGTATACAACATCTTGAGCACCATTTTCATTACATCAGGGTCATATAACTACTCTGAGTCTTCATTACTCTTATTCACTCAATTCCTTAAACAGTTATTAGCATTACAAGTTCATTTTAAGATTACTGGCTGAAAATGATATTACTAAAAAAAGTACTGTATTGTAAGGAGTTTAGAAACTATTAAAGCAAGAAGCATGAGGTGCAATGACAGCACTAAACCCCTAGGGGCTATATAACCTACACTACAAGACTTTGGCTCAGCTTCTGTGGCTGTCTGATGGATGCTGATGTCCTTAACAAGTTTCAGAGACTGTGGTGCTGCTTTGAAACGAACTGTACCATTTATTTGACTTTTCTTTCATTATTTTACAACTTTTTTTATGGTGTAGGTTATCTACTTCATTATAACTATACCTACCAAGACAGATCAATATACAGTATAAATTGGACTTAGTACACTCAGAATGTATACGTGACTGGGCTACGAACTTGGAATGTTTATCATCCAAGAGGCAGAAGAAGGAACAGCTTGTGCCACCTTCCTGTTAAATTCACTCTAATATCCTTCACGTTTTAAACAATGACTTGATCTTAACGTAACAGGATCAAAGAACAGGGAAGGAACATGCCCTGATAAATGGTGTACCTGTTCAAGTCTAAATACCTGTAATTACTTAAAACCTATTCATTGCTCCCAAAGTTTTCCCAAGCTAGCTCAGCAGGCATGTCAATCAGGCACTTCTCTTCTGCACTTGCTTCCCAATTTATCAGTGCAAATTCAATGAATTCTGCACTTGCAGTCTGGTCATTTCAAGAACATGACTCATTTTCACCAAGATGTTAAGACCCACAATCAGTCATTGTTAATTTACCTGAAGCTCATGGGGACCATAATCACAAGATAACTTGAGGACCTTTTTAGTCCAGCAATCCGAAATCAGTCACTGTTTTCTTGCAGATGCTCACTTTTCATAAGAGTGGCATGAGTCTCCTTCCATGAAATCGACTTTGGCATCATGTTTCTCATTCTTCGTTTTATTTTCAAAACCTGAAATGAAAGAAAAAATGAAATACTGACATCCATAGCTCCAAGAATTGTTCTGTGAATAACAGCACTCCTAATGTTGGAGTGAGACTTATAAATGGAGTGAACTTGTGGTCATGTTAAAAAAAAATAATCAGAGGGCAAAATAACTAAACTTTCACAATGATTAGAAAATTGTGTCCTCTGTAAGAACAAATCAATGAGTCTCTTCTCTAGAAGGCAGGTATTATAAGGTTTTTATGCAATTCTCAGCCATTACTAGTTAATCCAAGAAAACTACAATAAAATTAAACATAATTTTCAGCACAAAATGAAAGAAGCTAATTAAATGAAAGACTGCACAGATTCCACTGACAAACTGACTGTAAATTTTCAGTTCCTGAAACTGCTTGTGAATTCTGAACTTTCTCAGTGACTAGAAAATTCTACCCTCAGTAAGAACACTACATTGCATTTCTCCCCTAGAAAGCAGGTATTAACGGTGTGGGTAAAAGTAATGGTCTTGTATCTAAAATACACACAATAGCACTCATACCTTAGATACCAGAACATAATAAACAAAAGAGTTTTAGAATCATAAAATAATTCTGATCAACATCTCACTGAGAAATCACAAAATAAGCAAACTCAACATTTCAAAAATTGCTCTACAAAACTCATAGTATTTTGTTTAAGATGTTCTACGTGCAATAAAAGGAAATAAAAAATACACCTACTCTATGTAAGAGTTTTTCCTTGGATTGAGACTTCTTCTTGAAGTCTTCACTTTGGCAACATGACACAGTTAGGACCACTCTTGTTTGGTAAACATGCCTTCCCAGAGACAAGTTGCAGTTTGTGTAACTGTAATTAATATGTAAATGTAATTAATATGCAATTAACCCCTGAAGTCCATCCAACAAGGAGTTTCCATACGCGATCTTCACAAGAAAGAGCACGGGTACGTCTGTTTCGAAAGGTTCATATCCCGTCCAGCAAGTGCAATGCCTCGTTAACGTATGGGTAACCCCGCCCCCCGGGCCAGTACTAAACACGGCGAAGGGATATTCCATCTGGCTGACAACAAACAAACCCACCGCCAGTATCAGAAGCCCTAAAAGTGTAGAAAAAACCAGTTTCCAAGGTAAAAACAGGTGCGGACCTAACGCTTAGAATTGCCTACTAACCTAACGTACCCTAACCTAACCTACCCTAAAAGGCCGTGTTACTTAGTCAGGGCTGGACCCCCGGGGTGAAGGAAACTCCACTTTCTACCAAAAGCTTCCCTATAACACTGTTCATGTGTGATAGCATTCCAGGATGGCCAGCTACAATTTCTGAGGTTAATTACAGGTTAATTACAGTCGACCAACAAAAAACAACATTAAATTCTTGATAAGCAACCAAAATACTATATAGGAAAAATCATCCATTTCTAAAGAAATACCACGTGCAGATCTATTACTTAGTTCTACCATATAAAGGAAACCTGAACATTTGGGAAAAAATTTGAATGAATTATATCATTGTTGAAATAATGATGGCAGCCCTAAACGCATTGGCACTTATTTCCAAATGTAATTAGGCCTAGGTTAGGAATAAAAATCCTTAAATCGGTGATATAATAAACTTACCTGCTCTCTTTATGAAAAATATTCAACACCAGCAGGAGCAAGGACTGACATATTACTAACCTTTAAGGTAATCTAAATCAGCAGACGACTTCCCCCGCAAGTCATCCTTGGGTTGCGATGGCCATCTTCATTTACCTCAGAAATCTTTCACTAACTCTTCGACCGGCGTCAATCCGGGCAAAGGTTACCTGTCGGGAAGATGGAAGCTGAGTGACGGGAATCGTTCAGAAAGGCGCTTTTCTCCCAATGTCCATCTTGGCATGGCTGTGGGTAGATGGGGGGCTGGGGTAGGTAGGAGGAGGTGGGGAAGAGGAAGGGTCTGCATGGGAAAAAAGGAGCAAAGAATGAATAATGTTTTGGCTCATTTTGACCCTTTGTCTCGTTTTCATCCATTTCAGATGTTGAGAGACGAAGAAAGGGGAGAATATAAACTGAAGTTTTTCCGATGGACAGCAATACTGGTTTGAATGTTTTATGTACACGATCCTTACAGAGTTTCATCGCAAAACAAAGCTTTGGAAGTAAAGGAGGTGTCAAAACGAGGAAGGTGGGAAGGGCGATAATGAAAATGTTTTGTGTCGTATTTGTGGAGAATTATTTTCCATATTAATTTTTCTCTTTGGCTTTGTTCAGAATATCCAACGTTTTAAGTTACAAATACAAGACACAAAATAGGCTACACAATATCAAGACCTGATAGATTCATCTCCTCATTGCAATAAAAGTTTCTGTAATTATCCATATATAACGTAAAGATAAATAATTAAGATAAACAATGAGTTTACCATTAAAAAGTGTAGCCTAAAATAAACAATAAGTGGATTAAATTAACCAGATATGTCAATATATATGGAGGAAAAACCTTAAGAAAACAATAGGGTAATTTAAAGGTTGAAAAAATAAATTGAAAATATTCTTATGAATATGAAGACGAAATTGACAGAATAGGAAATTTAAAGGTTGAAGAAAATAAGTAAAATATTCTTATATATACAAATATATTATATATATATATATATATATATATATATATATATATATATATATATATATATATAAATATATATATTCATATATATATATATATAAATAAATTTATAACAGACACAGTCTTTGTTACTAAAGAAAACACCAGTTTTTCGACTGCCAAATATATATTGGAAAAAGTGTTCCTTATTCCCCCTTTCATTTTACTTTTCCTATTATGCATCTTGTTTTCCTTTATCCTGCATTGCTGCAGGCAATACCTACAACCAAGAAATAAAGAATTCTCTAGACTTTGCCTGCAACGTTGCTCTGAGCCAGGTAAACACAACAGAACCCCGTTGATGTTTTTTCATCATCATGTAAAAATGAGCAAATTATTCAAATATATATTCGTTGAAGGTCAAAGTCTTAATGCGCATGCTCGGCCGTTTAAAACTACTGGACAGAGTTTGCTGTTGTTCTCATTCATTCGCGCACGAGACTCAAAGCGGCTCAAACCCAGCGGAGGAAACGCCTCTTTTTAGGTCAGAGAACAGACTTAACTCCCGGGCCTTGGAGATCAGTCGTAACAAGCGCTTCGCAAGTTCACCTTTTCTTAAGTAAGTGTTCGAGACTTATTAATTGCTGGAAGGCAAATCTATCCCAACATGCGGCTGTAAATGTGTACTGTTAACGATAATCTTCGTATTCCATTTTTTTATTTCTGTAAATGAATGTGATATTTTTAAGAACCTCTTCGTATTCGTAAGACCTTAATGGGAAATTTGAGCAAGGGTAAGTGGATATGTAAACAGTGCATATAAAAATGAAACAAAATTGTTATTGCTTTTAACTCCGTACATATATATATATATATATATATATATATATATATATATATATATATATATATATATATATATATATGAATGAATTTTATTACATCACCGTTATTCATATACAAGCATTAAGCTACAAATGTCCTTAATACCCAATTCGCTCTACCTCGGAAATAATATATTTTCATATATGTTAACCAAAGGGGAATTTTTTAGCTGATAAGAAGTTCGTCGTCTAGTGGGCTCGAACCACGGAAGACAAGAACTCAGGACTACAGTGACACGACTTAAACCACATGGCCACTGAGCGAATGGGCATTTAAAGGACATTTTTTGTAGCTTAATGCTTATATATATATAACTGATTTCAGTGTGCGTGTGCTTGTACATGATAAAAAAATTCATCATAATTTCAACTGCAAGCATCAAATACTCATTTTGTTTTGATTCAAGACATGCAGTCTGGTTCTCCCATCCGAACAGCTTTCAATTCAGACCGAATAAATCTGTTTTAAAATTTCCCAATGTACTTGCTGTAACACCCATAAAACTTTGGCAAAGTGACAAGCTGAAGGTTCTATAAATCTGACAATCTATGGTGTCGAAGCTTGCAGCAGACCTTGGCAGTCAGGTGCAAAGGGAAATGAATTACGATAATCCCAGAGGGCCAAGGTCATGGTATCATGATAATAGGTCTGTAATAATGGAAAAGTTTTGTGGATTACGATTTGGTGGCGTTATTGACAAACTGCAATCAGTAGGCTCATGTTTGTTTGGCAGTGAAAATTACCACATGAAATATGAAGTACCTGTTTCCAGAGCTTCTTAAAATTAGGCTTAAATGACGGCCTTTACGTTATACAGCTTGTCTAGTCTCTCCCATGAAATGCTGTAACTACTGAATGAAGGAAAATACAATACGGTATTGTTGTGTCAAAAGACATAATCAAGAAAGAATTAAAACTTTCCACCTCAAGTTCGCATTAAAGACACAATGAACAAACGAACAGGATAATTTAGCAATAAACATTCCACATCAAAATCCTTTCTCCATAATTAGAGGATAATATTCCTAATATTCACAATACTGGTGAATCTTGAATGAGATAAAGCCGTGGGAATGTTGAACTGAATGATAACAGTGGATGGCAGTCAGAAAATATACTGGTATAGTTCAGTGTGGTATTTCCAAGACACTAATGAACCTGGATTCAGAAAACCTTTCTTAAAAGAATGGTAACTGTTTTTCTTTTTCCAGAAATGGTAGCGAAAAGTGCGAGCAATAATTCCGAGGTCATTTCTCGACGAAAGAGAATCATTGCTCTCTGGGAGTCTGGGAGGTCACTGACTGAGATCGTGTGTGAAACAGGAATGTCAAGGAAGACAGTCTGGAAATGGGTCCATCGGTGGCACAGGGAAAAATCTCTGGAATCCAGACCACGCATCGGAAGGCCACGGTGCACTTCTGACCTGGAGGATGCTGCTATCTTGGCAGCTGTGATAAATCAGCCACCTCGATCAGCTGCGGAAGTGACCAGGCATCTTCTGCTGCGCTGCCACCCGGAGACAACACGAAGGCGTCTGCAGGAAAGAAATGTTCGCCGGTTGGTTCTGCCCAAAGAGAGAATACTCCCTCAAACGCTGAGGGATTCTCGCCTTGGGTTTGCGCTTCAGTACTCTGCCATGCCCGTAGATTTCTGGAGGACGGTTATATTTCTGGATGAAAAATCCTTTTCGCTCGTGGACGTGCGAGCGAAAAGACGCAAGAAATCGTTCAAATCTGGCAGTACCCTTGACGAACAATCAAAGGAGACGCCCACCAACCATAAGATCATATCATTCTGGGGCTGGATGTGGGCTTACGGGCCAGGAGAACTGGTCGTCACTGAGAAAAGGCTGACTGGTGTGGAATACGTCCGCATCTTAGAAGACGTTCTCCTGCCTACAGTTCGAGTCATGGCTCTCCCAGCACCCAGTCCAATCAGACTCGTTCACGACAGGAGCGCCGTTCACAAGAGCAACCGTGTCAGGGAATGGGTCAGGAAACATCCTGAGGTCGAGTTCCTTGACTGGCCTGCCATGGGGTACGATATGAACCCGATTAAAAGCCTGTGGAGGAGGATGCATCGGGAGTGGGTTACAGAAGAAAACGGTTACAGAAACTTCCAAGACGCGGCAAAAGAAGCTTGGGAAAGGATCCGGAGGAATCCTTCTTCCTGCATGGATCTTATCCAGTCTGTACCCAAGAGACTTAATGACGTCATTGCAAATCAGGGGGGGCTAATCTCCCGTGAACCAATAAAATCTCAGTAGATTCATTCCTTTCTCATTGACCCACTACAGGGCATTTTTTTTTTTTCGTTCTGGCGTTTTATGGCAGAAATAACAGTATTTATAATCTGACCTATGCATATTATAATGTGCCAAAAATTAATGGGCAGAATATCTTATGATGTGTATCATAATCATATCTCTGCAACATCATTGCACCATAAATCATATTTCTTCAACACATGTCTGCTTGTGTCCATGGTATATAAAGATATGCCTCTCTACCATTTAACAGCAAACATGCAAACCGCATATATTGCCCAATTTCAAGAGGATATACCCCGAATGGAAGCTATTCCAGCCTTTAAATCAAGCACAAACGAACCAAGGACATGGGAAATCGCAATACTGAATGTCTGAAATAACAAGAAATCTGCGTACGTTTTTATCATAAATATTTAAAGGATCTTAAGCTATTGTGCTATTTAAGAACTCTCGTATCAGTATGTGTAAATATATTTATAGTGTAATCAATATTTCTCGAAGTGATAAAACCAGATGAGGCAGATTGTCAAAGCAACAAGTCGGAAATATTCGAAAGGAGCTTAAAATCCCCTTCAGCTAATATGTCCGTTGGAAAAAAGTTAAGTATACCATAGTTTTACCGGAATTCGTGATAAGATTTACTGGGAGCACTACTGTATTTTGAAAAATGTCCCTTCACAAGGTGGAATCTGAAATTATAAACAAAGCCATGAATAGCTCTGGGAAAATATGGCACGTGAAAAATATTGTAAAGCTCGAGCGCTTAGATAATCTCTGAAAACTTCCGATCTACAAACGTTCATCACACTGTACTTGAAGAATCGGTTTCATTTCAAACATTTCATTGTCTGGTGGGGGATTTGTTCAAAGTCTGTGTTCAGTCATGGAAATAATTGTTCCAAGTCTGTGTTCAGTCATGGAAATAATTGTTCAAAGTCTGTGTTCAATCATAGACATAATTGTTCAAAGTCTGTGTTCAATCATAGAATAATTGTTCAAAGTCTGTGTTCAATTACAGAAATAATAATTTTTTTAAGATAAGAACATCATGGAAAGACCAATTTTTCTAATAGCAGGGTAAATAAGCATCAAATTAAGCCCGACTGAATGAATATTACCATTTCCTAATAGCATAATGTTATTTACTGCTAGGGATATTTATAATATCGCATCAATACACTCCAGATTCACGTTGCTGAGTCAAGTTAAGTATACCTTAGTTTGAAACCACAATAATACGAAGACAGGCAATAAGTGAATTTGCCGGTAATGAAACTGTGTATCAAATCTCTTTTCATTTTTGAATTTTGCTTTTAAATGCCAGCTACAATTAATGACAATACCAACAGCCATATTTGATCATCACTGAAATCTGACTGACATCTGATTCCTTCAGATAAAACGGTACGGCAAAGGAATTTGAGTTTTCCGTTTTGATGCAGAATATATGACCTCTTAATGAAACTACCTCGATCAGAAATAATCTGGAATTGAAGGAGTTTCCAAATCCAAATTGATCAGAATTTTTCTTCCGAGTCTCTCATAGCACTATGCAATCAGTGCTAGAAAACACCTGGAAAAGGCTCGTTAAAAACAGCGACCCCGACTATGAATTAAGTTGAGAAGAAAATGGAGCCGTTATCAGCATTTTCTATCAAGACAATTTATCAATAGTTTTTCTGAACCATGAAGGTGTTGAAAAATATTTTACGTCAATATACCGATATTTTTTTCGTGAAACAGGTTGGATGCTAAAAATATATTGAATCAATGTGTCAACACTGCTAAACCAGATATGGTGTTAACGAATATTTTAAATCGATTGTCAATATCTAATTAGACCAAGTATGCTCTGTATGAAAATGTTAATCTAATGCATCAGTAACCTTCTAATACAACCAGGATGTTAATATTTGGAATCAGTTCACAAAATTTCACTTCACTCAGTTTTAATGCAAATGTGATTCGTGACACTGGAAATAAATTGTGATATCGACAATTTAACAATATCCGTACCTGATCTCTTAAAAAACAATATATATATATATATATATATATATATATATATATATATATATATATATATATATATATATATATACATATATATATATATATATATATATATATATATATATATACATATATATATATATATATATATATATATATATATATATATATATATATATATATATAATACATTTACACATACACACACACACACACACACACACAAGATATATATATATATATATATATATATATATACATATATATACATATATTGACATTTGTACACGATACATTTGCTTTTCGTTTTACATAGGAATTGATTAAAAAGTATCATGCCAAGAATAAAACGTATTTTAAGGTGAAATCTGAGAAATGCAAAATATGCCATGAAAGTGACTCCTAAACAAGATATGTACTAATCGAAAATTAATAATAATAATAATAATAATAATAATAATAATAATAATAATAATAATAATAATAATAATAATACAGATGTTAAATGAACCTGAAAGCTATGAGTTTGGTATGAGACTTATTGTAAGTGTTTATCTGGGAGACCTCTCACTCTGAAGCTAAGGCAAGCTCGCAAGAATATGTTTTGAGGGTTCGAGCAGTCAAGTCAATCTCTATATAACTCATATTCACTATTTTCAATACAATTTTTCTTCGATGGTATATGTAGCGTTTCCTTCAGCGAACAAACGTAAGATTATTACAGGCAGAAATCATACGATGTCTCACCTTGCGGAATGACTAAACGAGTGTCAGATCGACTTGATGTGTTTCTGATCACGAACTTAACCATTGTAAGATACCGATTTTCAGTGATTATTCCCATAACCGAGGTTGAAGATTCTTGACCTTTCCTTTGATGAATCGATGTTAGTCGTATGTCAAAGGATATTTGAAAGATTGAAAAAATGAAAAAACAAATATGCAGATTTCACCATAATCAGTACAATCATTAACAGAATTCATTTCGTCTTTCTCATTAGAATAGCAGGGCTTTGCTAACAGTTGGCCATTCTTATGTCTCCACAGCGATCCTAGGAATGGGATGGCCAATCATTTCTGGGATAACTTTGGCTGTTGTTGGCTTTGCAATCGGAAGTAACGAGGCTGCAGCAACAAACAAGACTTGCCTAAAAGTTGCAGTTGAGACAGTAAGTAATTCTCTCTCTCTCTCTGTAAATGTGTAAAGGTATTTTATGTACTTGCTTCATACGCTTTCCATTTAGATTATTATCTTTAGACTGCAACTTCATTTAACAACAGTAAGGGGAATCTCTCTGATCTTTATATAAATCAGTTACGTAGATTCTTCATATTATGTACAGTATTCTCTCTTCTTCTCCTTCGTAACTGACATAGCGATACTTATAAAATTTTCATTAAGTATGCAATGTGGTGGTTAAAGAACCGGCCTCTCTCCTACAACTCCAGGGAACACTGGCAAAAATTATGCCTATAAAATAAGATGTACTAGAGTCAAGGGCTTGGTCGTATTCTAGGAAAGGGTTGAAAAACCATGAACGGTTCTTTTACTGGAGAGGGAAAGTATCAACAACATCAAGAAAGAGGAAATATGTTTTAATATGTAGGTTTACCGTTTCAGCTACCAGATTTCCTCACAGTTTTGAATTAATATTAGTATTGTGAATGATGATGGAGGAAGACAGGGTTTTGTTAGTAAGAAATAGTAAAAAAATAAACTAAACAACAGAGCAGGAGACGAAGCAGGAGGTAAACATTAGAGAAGCAATTGGGCTTCCTGTACATTCAAAGCTTTAACTATAGACAAGGAATAGACTAGTTCAAGACAG
Source organism: Macrobrachium rosenbergii (assembly GCF_040412425.1). NCBI lineage: Eukaryota > Metazoa > Arthropoda > Malacostraca > Decapoda > Palaemonidae > Macrobrachium > Macrobrachium rosenbergii. Next base: position 1,418,325 of record NC_089790.1, on the reverse strand, counting down.
GTCTTGCAAAACAAGGATGGCCAAAGCATTTTGGCATGTAATATATATCTTATAGGATTCATGCCTTCATTCACTAATTGCAGTTCGAGCCATTCGTGTTGGTCGAAGATGAATCGGAGAATTTTCGCGTTTCCGGCATCATGACGGATGTTCTGCAAATCATTGGAGAGAAACTTGGCAGATGGTAAGTCTCAGTGCTAGCCAGGAGTCGCTGTCAGTTACGGCAGTACATTTGATGTTTCCTAAAGCAATTCATTCTGTCACTGCATCATCTGATATCCATAAGGAAATCCTGCACCCAAATTCTACTTTATTTGTTCCGCAAGTTTTGGAAACATCTGTGGGATGCTGGGAAACACAAGTAGTACAGTCTTGACTTGTGTGACTTCTTGCATCAGCTGTTTCAGAAATAAAAATTACTTGAAATGTTCGCATCTTGCAAAATTGCGAGAAGAATATTATCTTGCTTTATTCAACTGTTTAAGGATGGAACTAAGTAAGGAATAAACATAATCTTTCCCTTATCGTTCACAGCGTTGAATTCAAGAGAAGTCAGTTTCGAGGGATGGGAATTCGTCTAGCCAACGGTTCTTGGATTGGAGTCCTGGGGCTTGTTCATAAAAAGGTTAGTTCAAGATATTCCTTTGCAGTTGCCTTATATCTTGATAATGTCTTAATAGGCGCGTGAATAAACACAACAAGAAATGTATTATATATTTATATATGTGTGCGTGTGTGCATACATGCTTGCATATGCTCGCGTGCTTGCACTTTGTAAAAGTCACTCGAGTTGCCAAATGATGGGCATAAAACACGCATCAAACCACGAAGTACTTTCGTATTTCTATTGGTATCTTCAGGTTCACAATGAGTCAGTTTTTGAATGAGCTAAGATGAACTGGATTTTGAAAAAGGTGATCATGTCAGGTCAGTGGAAAAGAGACCAGAGCGTATGACCAAATTTAACCCCTTTTTTATACTGCATTGGCCTTTGCTCAGTCAGTTCTGTGGTCAGAGCTAAATCCGAGGATTGCCGAGCAGATAACGGGGGGGACTTTCTTAGACCGTATTTTTCTGATATCATGATAGCATCGGAACTCCTACCGTAGACGAGTTCATGGAATTCTGCGGGGAGATGATGTATTGTTATTATTTGCTTTGCTAATTACAAAGCCGCTTCTCGTAAGCTGCTAACAGGAAGGTCATTACTTTTAATATGAATATGAACAATATCTATACTTCAATATTTCCCTCTCTTTAAAATATACAGACGTATAAGTTCGGTCATGCATGAATGTGCCTACTTATTTGTATGAGCGCCTGTTCGTGCATTCCACCGTGTTTATATATGCATGTTCATGATCATCCACAAACTCATGCAAATTTCTCTTAACCCTTTCCTCTGCTGTGTCAGGAGGTGGACTTTTCGGGATCCATCATGGCCATAAATGACGAAAGGGTTCGCACTTTCGATTACAGTACCACGATCTTCATGGACGACAGGATACTCGTCCATAAGTGGCCTGGAATCCAGCCCACGATCGACGGACTGTTCAAACCCTTCACTCCTGAGGTAAGAGCGGCTGAAGAATACCTTGTAATCTTTGTGGCCTCACTATACTACCCAAGGAATCCCCGTGCCATTGCTTCCAGTTAGATGACTAGGGCCTCGTTGTCATTGTTTCAAGAGACATACATTGAGAAGCCGTCATTTCATTTTAAGGGTACTTACCGTTTTCTCCTAGATGTATGTACAAAAACTTCACCCATATATATATACAGTATATGTATATATATATATATATTCATGAAGCTACAAATGTCGCTTAATATCGCAATCCACGCTACCTCGGTATATCTCCGTTGGAGAATTGTCGCCGAAGGGAATTTATATAAGTGATAAATGAATGGAATCGTGGGGACACGAACCCGCGACGAAAGCCTATTCAGCGACTCCAGTTGACGTAAACCATTGAGCCATCAGAGAGGGTATAAGTCTTTTGCCGAGATGTCGTACTGCTTTTACCCGTCGTGAGCGGGGAAAGTGTACTAGCCTCGACAATGACCCACCTCCGCCATGACAGTTCATTGGTACGTTTGGAACACGCAGCTCTTGTTATGAAATTTTTATCACACCGTGATTTTATACAATCATGAAGCTACAAATGTCGCTTAATATCGCAATCCACGCTACCTCGGTATATCTCCGTTGGAGAATTGTCGCCGAAGGAATTTATATAAGTGATAAATGAATTGGAATCGTGGGGACACGAACCCGCGACGAAAGCCTATTCAGCGACTCCAGTTGACGTAAACCATTGAGCCATCAAGAGAGGTATAAGTCTTTTGCCGAGATGTCGTACTGCTTTTACCCGTCGTGAGCGGGGAAAGTGTACTAGCCTCGACAATGACCCACCTCCGCCATGACAGTTCATTGGTACGTTTGGAACACGCAGCTCTTGTTATGAAATTTTTATCACACCGTGATTTTTATACAATCATGAAGCTACAAATGTCGCTTAATATCGCAATCCACGCTACCTCAGTATATCTCGTTGGAGAATTGTCGCCGAAGGGGAATTTATATAAGTGATAAATGAATTGGAATCGTGGGGACACGAACCCGCGACGAAAGCCTATTCAGCGACTCCAGTTGACGTAAACCATTGAGCCATCAAGAGGGTATAAGTCTTTTGCCGAGATGTCGTACTGCTTTTACCCGTCGTGAGCGGGAAAGTGTACTAGCCTCGACAATGACCCACCTCCGCCATGACAGTTCATTGGTACGTTTGGAACACGCAGCTCTTGTTATGAAATTTTTATCACACGGAGATATACCGAGGTAGCGTGGATTGCGATATTAAGCGACATTTGTAGCTTCATGATTGTATAAAAATCACGGTGTGATAAAAATTTCATAACAAGAGCTGCGTGTTCCAAACGTACCAATGAACTGTCATGGCGGAGGTGGGTCATTGTCGAGGCTAGTACACTTTCCGCTCACGACGGGTAAAAGCAGTACGACATCTCGGCAAAAGACTTATACCCTCTGATGGCTCAATGGTTTACGTCAACTGGAGTCGCTGAATAGGCTTTCGTCGCGGGTTCGTGTCCCCACGATTCCAATTCATTTATCACTTATATAAATTCCCTTCGGCGACAATTCTCCAACGGAGATATACCGAGGTAGCGTGGATTGCGATATTAAGCGACATTTGTAGCTTCATGATTGTATAAAATCACGGTGTGATAAAAATTTCATAACAAGAGCTGCGTGTTCCAAACGTACCAATGAACTGTCATGGCGGAGGTGGGTCATTGTCGAGGCTAGTACACTTTCCCGCTCACGACGGGTAAAAGCAGTACGACATCTCGGCAAAAGACTTATACCCTCTCTTGATGGCTCAATGGTTTACGTCAACTGGAGTCGCTGAATAGGCTTTCGTCGCGGGTTCGTGTCCCCACGATTCCAATTCATTTATCACTTATATAAATTCCCTTCGGCGACAATTCTCCAACGGAGATATACCGAGGTAGCGTGGATTGCGATATTAAGCGACATTTGTAGCTTCATGATTGTATAAAAATCACGGTGTGATAAAAATTTCATAACAAGAGCTGCGTGTTCCAAACGTACCAATGAACTGTCATGGCGGAGGTGGGTCATTGTCGAGGCTAGTACACTTTCCCCGCTCACGACGGGTAAAAGCAGTACGACATCTCGGCAAAAGACTTATACCCTCTCTTGATGGCTCAATGGTTTACGTCAACTGGAGTCGCTGAATAGGCTTTCGTCGCGGGTTCGTGTCCCCACGATTCCAATTCATTTATCACTTATATAAATTCCCCTTCGGCGACAATTCTCCAACGGAGATATACCGAGGTAGCGTGGATTGCGATATTAAGCGACATTTGTAGCTTCATGATTGTATAAAAATCACGGTGTGATAAAACTTCATAACAAGAGCTGCGTGTTCCAAACGTACCAATGAACTGTCATGGCGGAGGTGGGTCATTGTCGAGGCTAGTACACTTTCCCCGCTCACGACGGGTAAAAGCAGTACGACATCTCGGCAAAAGACTTATACCCTCTCTTGATGGCTCAATGGTTTACGTCAACTGGAGTCGCTGAATAGGCTTTCGTCGCGGGTTCGTGTCCCCACGATTCCAATTCATTTATCACTTATATAAATTCCCTTCGGCGACAATTCTCCAACGGAGATATACCGAGGTAGCGTGGATTGCGATATTAAGCGACATTTGTAGCTTCATGATTGTATAAAAATCACGGTGTGATAAAAATTTCATATATATATATATATATATATATATATATATATATATATATATATATATATATATATATATATATATATATATATATGGATGAGGTTTTCGTGCATACTTCTATCAGATTCTTGTATGAACTCTTAAAATTATAGGAGAGATTTATATAGACATTATATATATATGTGTGCATGTGTGTGTTTTGTCACTGGTAAATACCATTATTATTCGTAGCCAAGTGAACAGGGCCACATTTCTCCTTGTTCGTGTATCAAGCTTTTCGAAAATAATTCCCACCTTCGACCGACAGGTTTGGCTCTACTTTGGGTTAATGACGATAGCGGCTTGCTGCGTAATGGTCGTCATCCACCGAGAGAGAATGAAATTAGATTACGGAACGAGGTAAGCAAGACAATGAAAGACTGACAACGAGGTAAGAAAGATAGTGAAAGACTGACCCAAGCAAACACAGGCATTCGTTCAAAAGAGTGTCACAGCTTCGATTGGTTTTCAAGAGATAAATTCTGATGAAAAAAAAAAAAAGGTTTAAATGCTTTTCTCATTTCTAATACAGCCTGGTGCAGGTACGAGGAACCAAGGAGGAGGTGGCCGTTGAGAAAGAAGGTTTTCTTCGAAGTTTGTGGAACGTGTGTATCTGGATTTACGGATCGATTCTCGCTCAGGGTGAGGAATTCTTTCAACTTCCCTGTCTATTTGTCTTATCAACAGCAAATTCTAACCACAGACACACATCCAGTTTATGGATCCAAATAAAGCTGCGTCATGACACTTATCACGGTTGCACACAGGTAGACATCAACAAGTTCCCTCTTCTCGTCTTCCAGCCTATTCCTGGAACCCGACAGGGAACTCAGTCAGAGTGATGACTTGTCTTTGGCTTCTGATGTCACTGGTGATCAACACCGTCTACAGGAGTAACCTGATGTCCATGCTTATCCTGCCGAAGGTGCAGCTGCCCTTCGATTCGCTGGAGGAACTCATCCAGTCGGGGATCAAGACTTTCGTTCCTCTACAGAGTATCATGTATAATGCGATGATGGTCAGTTGACCTTGATGCAACTGGGTTAAATGATAAGAGCCGTATTAAGTTGTGGCTGGAATAATAATAATAATAATAATAATAATAATAATAATAATAATAATAATAATAATAATAATATTATTATTATTATTATTATTATTATTATTATTATTATTATTATTATTATTATTAAAGGAAACAGACTCTATTTAAAATAGATCTTAGTAAGACAATTTAAAAAAATGTTTTAAGCTAATTTATATATATTATCTACAGCTGATAGAAATTAAAGTTTTTATTTTTTGTAGATCCAACATTCAAGGTCAATGCCAAACTTGAGAGAGTCTAAGATTGGGAACACATCACCGACGGGACATTTCGCGTTTGACAAACCCACCTCGTTCTCTTCAACAACAGGCCGCCCCCGTGGGAGCCCCCCTGAACCGGCTACGGGCGCAAGCTCTGTTTCACTACGACACCCAAAAGGCCACGAGAGATATCCTCGACGGGAAATGCGCCGGGTTCGTGGGACAGGCGTCCTTCCGATACGTTATGCACAAAGTCTTCAAGATGGTGAGTCTCTCGTCTCTCTTCTGAAGCGGGCCATAAAATTTGGGCCAAAGACCAAGCGCTTGGGACCTAATAGGTCGTTCAGCGCTGGAAGGGAAATTGGGAGTTGAAAGGTTTGCAGGTGTAACGGGAGGAAAACCTCTCAGTGGCACTATGAAACAATTGGTGGGCGACAGTGGGAAAGTAGGATGACAGAGAATATGAACAGAAGTACAGTAAAGGGAATGCGAGGGGTTGCAGCTGGCGACTTAGTATAAGTTATGATACTAAAATCATTCCTTACAACCGCTCATTCCAAACAACATATTTTCATGAATCATAACTGCTGACAATAAACTTAACAATCTTAGCGTGTAATTTATATGACTATTACTTCTCAATTTATCTCGTCATTTCGCAGACCGGCAAGTGCCCGGACATCTACATGGCGTCTGAGATTTTCTTCGGGGGAAATCCGTGCAGTATGGCATTCCCTAAGGGGTCTCCATTGCTCCGCAAGATAAATCCAATGTAATTAGCCGTTAAATGCCACAGATAAGCTAATCAAGTCTGACAAAGTCCTCGGGAAAAGGAAGAAAGTTTAAGGGACTTTTTCTACCTGATAGTTTTTTTTTTTTTACGGATTTTACTGCATATAGGAAATAAATCTTATATCGAATGAAATTTCAATTACTGCTAAGCGTCAATCACAGTTTATAATTGTACTCCATTCGCTCTCCGCAGGTTAACGAGGTTAAAGGAACACGGGATTTTAAGCTTTATGTACAACACGGCCATAGCTCACTCCATCCACTGCTCCAAACTCCAAGTAGGCAACACCTCCCGTGCCTTGGAGCTCAGAGATTTCTACGGAGTGTTTCTCATATACATCGCGGGTGAGTTTTGGGTGATGAGCGAGTCTTACGCGAGTCACGAGTGGGTGTTATTTCGAGTGATTCTTATGCGAGTCAAGGATGAAATGTATTTCAAGTGATTCTTGTACAAGTCAAGGGTGAGTAATATTGCGTTTTTCCCATAATAGTGATTTGCTATTAAGTATCAGTTATCAGCATTGAGGGTGAGTGTTTTGGAAATGTTTTTAAAGTATATTGCACTGTCAGTGAGTTTTATCTTGATTACTGTTCATTTTGAATCATTCAATTATATCCCGACGAATGAAAATCTCAATCATTCGGTTGACTGTCTACAAAGACGGGTCTACTTTTTAGACGCAATATTTTGCTCGTAAAAATTCTGTCCTGCTTTGATTACCTCATATATTATAGTGACAATATAATAGTTCGTTGGGATGATAAACAACAATAAAAACACAATAGCGTGAAACACAGTTATAAAAGTAGGCCTTACTATTCAAATATCAGTATCCTAAATGAGTGAAAATTCAGTGGGCCACAGGATTTCGGAAAATATTTTGTTAAAATGGTCAGCGAATATGACAAACGAGCTTGTCGCTCGCTGGAACACCGCTGCTGTCTCACCTACCTACCTACCCCTCCCCCACCCGGTGCAGACAGATTATAGGAGGAGGGGGAGACGTCCTCCCCTACCACCAGGTTCCCCTAACAACACCGGCCCCAACCCGGGGCAGACAAACAGGGTTTCAGGGGGCGTGTAGCTGTGTCACGTCTCCCCTATTGTCACCCAGGGAAGGACCAGCAAGATCCATTCGGATTTTAGTATTATAGATTGAGATGGTGAGATCAACAACTAAAAAATATATACAGTATATATATATATATCGTGAGACTCCATTCAACCTATAGTCTATTTCATTCCATCTGTCAACTCACCAACATTAGTTTTAGGTGGGTGTGGGGTGTGTTTCCGATATCGTAGACATATTGCAATAAAGACGCAAAATATTCCTTCCGTGATATATCTGAATGCTTATATCCACAACGAACTCCCATCACCTTCTTTAGATCATAAACATGCCGATTATTACGGGTAATACAACATCAGACGCACACGAATGACCAGATTATAAACAAACAATCTAAACAGGCACAACGCAATCGAACGATGGTCTTTAAATAATCATTTAAGATCCCTAGTCTAATGGAGATGTGTTTAGCTATGATCACTTCCTTATGGGGTATATATTCAAGCGTGGAAATTTCAAATTTTGTCGAAAACACGAAAACTGATTGGCTACATACTGGTTCCTTTTTGACAAGTGGAACGGAAACTCCCTTTTCACAATGATAAAATACTGCTTTTATATTTATAAAAGCTGTCAAATGTAAAAAAAAAAAAAAAAGTAATTGGATTCCAGTCAAATTCCCAACGATTGCACGGCGTTCTAATATAGATATGACAAACTTTCAAACATCAGTAAATTAATGCCAACTATTACAAATTAGAAGTACGGAAACGTCCAGCAATTTAAGAGTGTAGGCCTACTTTATATCAAAGATAATCATTTAACATTCAAAACTTTGTTTCTCTGGTCAAAATGGGGTTATCTACAAAATCATCCTTCCCAGTAGCTAGTAGCCATGAAGAGCTAGGCCTATGAAATGCAATTTATCATGCCGGGGAACTTGGTAAAATTTTGTAAGCTACCAATATAAAATAATACCACGTAACCTATGGGAGTTTTGCTGTATTAACTATGGAATTTTTGGGGGGCAGTATTGTCTGACCTTTTAGGTCATAATTTGATGAAGAGCTCCTTTTAAAAATGCAGGTTACAAATTCACATCGCGTAATGGCAACTTATAATACCCGGAACTTAACCTTCCTTGCTGAGGTGATTATGATAGACCTAGATAGACCTATTGCTGTCCCTGACCTTTTGTGCCCCAAAAAAAATTACAACAGAGGTCAAGAGCAGCTTGACCTATTGTAATTACTTTAAACAATGGCGATGAAGTTCCCTGGCATGGTAAATGATTTCATAACCCTATTAAGAAGGATGACTTTGCAGACAAATTTATTTTTTGACCAAAGACAGAAATTTTTGCCTGAAATGTTTGTCCGTGATTATCTTTGATACGACATAGGGCTTTTAATTACCTTTATTTTGTGTGAATCGGAATTTATACATTTTCTATATAAGTTCATTTTGTAGGAGAAACAAATTTCGAATATATAAAAAAAAAACTTACCGGTTTCATTTGTATCTTCTTCAATATCAGCATCGAACCGGTTGTCTGGGCCTATGGGGTTTCTCGATCCTTTAAAAACAGCATTTCGTATTAAAAAAAAAAAAAAAAAGGTTTGACTCTTTCATCAGATGCTAAATCACGTCTCTTCAAACTTTCCGAAATCTGGGCGTAAGGACCACAATTTCCCGGAGCTCCTGACGAGCGTCCTGACGGCGTCGTAGCAAGCGGGATACTGAGTTAAAGAACAGTTGACAGTTGACTCTTGACACCCGTGAGACTCATAAGAATCCAACTTGGCGCCAAATTTTGTAATAAGTCTTCAAAATGCAGTTCATAATTTATCTAAACGTGATTACGTGAACAGTTGAACTGCCTTGCGACTCAGAAGACCCCAAGGTTTTCCTTCAACTTGGCGCCAAATTTTGCAATAAGCCTTCAAAATCCAACTCAAAATTTATCCGCAATGCAGCTCAAATTTGGTCCGCAATGCAGCTCAAAATTTATCCGCAACGCCGATTTCTTAACATAGTTAATCGCCTAAGGGGGACCTTTTATATAGTACAGCAAAAATATAAAGTAACAAGTGCTGCTTTCCTATAATGTTACTTATATAAATCATCAGCCAGTTCTTTCAGTACTGATTCTCGTGACTTCTTCATATGACTGTTTTGGCGTTTGATGCTAAGTCTAACACGAATTCGTCTTTTGCTTTATTCATTTCTCAAGTCATTCCCCGTTTTTCAAACAGGCCTAGCTCTCTCACTGGTCGTGTTTGCAATGGAAAAGTTCGTTGAAGACACCACGCGAATGAGACCAAAACTCCGGGGCCTCGACTATCGCTAGTGAAGGAAGCAAAACCTTCTTCTGGGTATATATTCGTATATACTCGTGTATATATATATATATATATATATATATATATATATATATATATATATATATATATGTGTGTGTGTATTATGAATAAATGCACATTTTAGAGTGGAAAAAAGAAAACTTATTCTCATTGCAAGCTAAGCATGCGTAACTCCACCTAGAATACATAACTGCATGAGTTACGCACATAACTCACAGGGTTGACTCTTCGGTGCTTTAAAACAGTTTTGTTTTCATATATCAAATGGTAAGCACAACATGCACAATGGTACTTTATTTATACTTAAATGTTATGTGGATATTTTAACGTTTAAACGCACGTACATGTCGTCTGCTATGAATTATCTTGCTCACTCGGTCTAGCAAAGCAAGGAACATAGCCGATTAACAGTCTTTCTCTTTTGTATAAAAATGGTTTCATACGAATGACTTTGCATTTGTAATAAGAGTGATAGTAATTCTTTCTCTATAAGAAAAGGAACTTTTGTCTTTCCCAGAATGAGAAATTTCATTTACGTTCTAATAACAAGCGCTCTCTCTACCCCCGAGAGAAGAGCTGCGTTCCCCAGAAAAGAGACTTCACTAAAAATTGTACTGAAAATGATGTAGTAGCACCTGGAAACAATGAAAATAATGGCAGTATGATAGTAGTAGCAGCAGCTGTCTTTATAAGAAACGAACTACTGCCTTTTTGTTTCTCCAGGTATTTGTGGAAGTAGGCGAAGTGGCAAGAGGAAGTAAGCCAGGTGTTCGCTTTCAGAACCTGTTGTTGGTGGACTCCTACCCTCATCATCTGTATTCGCCTCTTCTCTGCAACGGCTTCATTTTTTAAGTGAAAAGCCTCTTCCCAGTCTTGTTGTCACTCACACTGTTGTGTTTATATTTGACATGAGCATCTTCAGAGGTTCAGGCTAAGACACCATCATAACAGGACACCATTCTAGAAGCAGATGACGCCTTGATACTTACTTATTGGATGTTTAGTCCCAGCCTAAAGTTAAGTCTACTCAAATCTGGATTCCGTTTGATATGTGCTTACCATTAACAATCGTAACTATTGATATGGCGCTTTGAAACGTGTAACAGAACACAAAGCTGGGAAAAAAAGTCACACTTCTCTTGTTTTATTGTCTTTCCCTAAAACACCTTTGATACAATAGATATTAGGTCAGTCCATGGAATATTTGTAGCGTTAGGGCACAGATATTCTTTACTTACTTTACCGAGAAGCTCCTTGCACTGCAGCTAAGTGTCCAAGAAGAGTGCTAAAGAGTGATACTACCCGAGGAATAGTTAGTAGAAAATAGGACGAACAAGGAAACTAACATGAAAGTGATTTAGTATGAACGTAGTTGAGTGAGAAAATGTGTTGGTGCCAAGAGATATCCGGAAAGGCGACATTGGCTAACTTTGTGTCTGATATCCGAGTTTCAGCGAAATAGACCGATGTTACGTAAGTTCCGTTCTGGTAAACAAATTATCGACATTACGTTTGCTAAGAAAATTACCTATTTACATCATTTTGACGACGAAATGACTTTAATTTATGGACAAGAGTGTGAGTTATTCTCGGGTGCCATGTCTAGCAGTCATAGACCAACGTTCTTGAAACTGTTTATATCATAATTTATAACCATGCACCGTGGCCTCTCAGTCTTGTGGTTGAGTCCTCTTTCTTGTAGGTATATATAATCACATTTTCTTTCCTTATACATTTGTTTCCTTTTCTATTTATTTGCTCAACAACAATGGCAGAGCTAAAGTACAATTTACATTTAACTTCTGTAACACTACACATTTACATACGTGTAATATTATTTTGATCATGTGGAAGTTGCTCGTTAAGATCATGGCTCTCCAGCCTGGCAGGAAACCTGCCTCCCTCCAGGGGAAGCACCCTCTGAGGAGGATCTTCCCCTTTCAAGGGTGACCTTAAGGGATGGGAACTCCTAGGGCGCCTTGGGATCCCTCACCCTTGTGGTTCAGGCCAGCCTCTGAGGAGGATCTTCCCCCTCAAGGGCCCGCTTCCCCAGCCTGGCAGGAAACCTGCCTCCCTCCCCAGGGCAGAAGCAGCCTCTGAGGAGGATCTTCCCCTTTCAAGGGTGCCCTTGGGATCCCTCACCTAAGGGATGGTTTCAGGAAACCTTGGAAGCAGCCTTCTTCCCCTTTCAAGGGACCCATCACCCTTGTGGTTCAGGCCTTCCTCAGGCCCGCTTCCCCAGCCTGGCAGGAAACCTGCCTCCCTCCAGGGAAGCAGCCTCTGAGGAGGATCTTCCCCTTTCAAGGGTGCCCTTAAGGGATGGTTTCCCTTTGGCCCGCTTTGGGACCCATCACCCTCTGAGGAGGATCTTCCCCTTTCAAGGGTGCCCTGGGATGGTTCAAGCCTTCCTCAGGCCCGGCCCGCCCCAGCCTGGCAGGAAACCTGCCTCCCTCCAGGGAAAGCAGCCTCTGAGGAGGATCTTCCCCCCCTCAAGGGTGCCCTTAGGGGATGGCTTCCTTTGGCGCTTTGCCTGGGTCCAGGGAAGCACCCTCTGAGGAGGACCCCCTTCAAGGTTCAGGGTTTCCTTCCTCAGGCCCGCAGGCCCAGCCTGGCAGGAAACCTGCCTCCCTCCAGGGAAGCAGCCTCTGAGGAGGATCTTCCCCTTTCAAGGGTGCCCTTAAGGGATGGTTTCCCTTCCCCAGCCTGGCAGGAAACCCGCCTCTCTCCAGGCGCTTTGGGGCTTTGTCACCCTTGTGGTTCAGGCCTTCCTCAGGCCCGCTTCCCCAGCCTGGCAGGAAACCTGCCTCCCTCCAGGGAAGCAGCCTCTGAGGAGGATCTTCCCCTTTCAAGGGTGCCCTTAAGGGATGGTTTCCCTTGGGCGCTTTGGGGCCCGTCACCCTTGTGGTTCAGGCCTTCCTCAGGCCCGCTTCCCCAGCCTGGCAGGAAACCTGCCTCCCTCCAGGGAAGCAGCCTCTGAGGAGGATCTTCCCCTTTCAAGGGTGCCCTTAAGGGATGGTTTCCCTTTGGCGCTTTGGGACCCATCACCCTTGTGGTTCAGGCCTTCCTCAGGCCCGCTTCCCCAGCCTGGCAGGAAACCTGCCTCCCTCCAGGGAAGCAGCCTCTGAGGAGGATCTTCCCACTTTCAAGGGTGCCCTTAAGTGATGGTTTCCCCTGGGACGCCTTCAGTCTCGTGGCTGATTCCCTCCTATGTTGTTTCTTCTTGTTTCCCTTTCGTCATCGTTGGAGAGAAGAGCTTCCGTCCTGGCTACGATCAAATATTGCAGTACTACTTAACCTTAATTTTCGAAAAAGACACATCCCATCTCAAAAGGCTTCAAGACGATTCGAAGGATCTCTGAGCCTGCTTCTGGAGACTTTGAAGTCTGGTTTTCACTGAGCTATAGCGTTGGGCTCATGCGTGAATGGCTTCTCTCTCGTCCTTTCAGGGAGCTGGAGACCGAAAGATTCTGAAACACTTTCAAAAAAGATCCGAAGATTTTATACTATTTCAGCGTCGCTTCAGCCATTCCTTTGCCTTCCTTTCCTCCAGTTGCTTGTCTAGAGCGCGTCGGTGAAGTCCTTACTTTCATGTGAACAACTGTTCACTGGCTTCATCTAGTAAACTCTTTACCTTCTGTACTCAGGAGGATTCGTAGGCTTTCGGTACTTGCTAGGCGCATGCGCGAATGGCCTTTCTCTCTTGCCTTCAGGAGCAGGAGACGGAAGGGTTCTAAGACAGGGAAAAGTCCTCTGGATTCTCATGGGTTGTCACCGATGTGTTGATCCAAAAGGTGAGTCTGGCAGTTCAAAATTTCCTTTCTCACTCCGCTTTCTTCTCGTCAGGGTTCTTGAAAGTCTCCATTCCTTTGTCCTTCTTCTCTTTTTGATTCCTTTTCGTATTTATCTCGAGTGAAGATCTCGCCTCCCAAACGTGATAATAATAATATCACAGCTTTATAAGTCGCCTAAAATTGGAACTTTGACTCCGTACTGCTCCGCCATGTAGTCCACAGTTTCGTAAGTACAATTGTGCATTGAATTCATTTGTGAACTCTTTTATCTTGTATTTATCAGATTTTCGAAAAGACAACAGCATGCTGTCTCTGAAGATGATTTGAAGGGTCTCGATCTTGTAACTGGGAGGCTTTATTGAGCTATGGCGTTGGGCGCATGCGCGAATGACCTTTCTTTCGCTCCTCCATGAAAACTTCAAATCTTGTAAGATAATTCCGGCATCGTCTTTCAAGTCGAGTACAATCAAATTTTCATTTATCATAGAACGAATCCACAACAGCAATTTGAAACGACACTCTCTGAAAGCTTTATTGCACCATCTTGAATACTTGTATCAGAAAAACAAAAAATCTTTTCGCTTTATTACGCAATAACGTTTCTATTCATGATTTTTTCCCGGTTCAGAAGACCTGGTCAGGCGATCATGTTGTCTAAGGGGCCCTTTTGACACTCAGACTCAGACAGCATCAGCCCTCAGAGCTCAGTGGCTGGAGTGGAGCCGTTAAGTGAGGACGTATAGGTGTGTGTCTGCAATGGTTGGAGATGGCTAGGCGCATGTACTAGGCTCATAAATATCATTCCTTCGTTTCCTTTCGTATTATTTCTCATTCGATTTCCGTTACCTTTCACTTCTTGTCTTCCCCTCTCTTCCATTTCCTGTCTTTTCTGGATTCGGAGGAGAAGCTAATGAGAAAATCGTTTTTTATTGTATAACTAGATCAGTCTCATACTTAAGTGATGAGTTTATTTCTTAACGTAATGCTAAAACTTTCGACTGTGAGAATATAAATGAAAGGGTGGGTTTTAAAAACTCGAAAAGTGATAATTTTTATTTGTCAATTAAATATATAAGAGATGAGAGGGATATATATATATATATAATATATATATATATAGAAATATATATTCAGTCCCAGTTTTAAAACCTGCAAGATATTCATATCCGTAATTCCTCAAATAAAAACAAGCTAACAAAAAAAAAAATTTAATTTAAATCATAATTCACCTCTTAATAATTTGCCATAACTTTGTATACCACTTCTCCATTCATCAATCTTGGTGGGCGACTGTTACCTTCTGACTCAAATTTATCACACAATAGTCTCCTTTCTGTTGTCTCATCGTTAAATGAATAGAACACAGTTAAAATTTCGTCTTTTACTAAGGATTTCTAAAAGACTAAGGGACAAAAGCCATATATATGTATGTATATATGTGTGTGTATATATAACATATATATGTATATATACACATACTTTTATTTGAACTTTCTAAATGACCATATGAAAAATAAACTGCATAGCATAAGCCAAGTATAATGCTCTGGCCGTGCGATCTGCTTTGGTACTAGCGAATGGAAAGAAGTGTTGACAAACCCCTTTTTTCATTGTAACCCGCTGTCACTTCACCTAATCGTCCAAATTTGAAAGGGATTAAGGATATAGAGCAGGTAGGCTAATTGCCTTCAAGTCTCAAACTTTCGAAGCTGGAGCACAAAAGCCACAGTGAAAGAACTGACTTGATCACCAGTCAACCCCGAATGGATTAGCCTGACAAATGATTCTGGCGTCTGCAGTCGGATACCTCTCTTTCAGCAGTGAGTCTTCGAGCACGTAAACAGTTTTACTGGTTTGCTGCCAAGTCATCAAATCAAAGGTTAGGACTTGCTTCAACTCTGTGTCCTGGAATCGCGTTCCATCTCCCCAGACGAAGTCGGGAGTCAAGGATATGGTCATGGTTTCCTGTAGGTTCATCATCACAGATTTCTCTGAAAGTACAGACGCAATGGGCCGGAATTACTCCTTGCGCATTTCAAGAGACGGTTACATTTATGTCAACGAATCGATTCACTTTTCCTGAGTCATGTTTGACTAGAAAGATTGCACAAGCTGACCTTTGACACGAAACAGAAAACTCTGCGAGAATATAAATAGCGAAAAGGGCTAACTGGGGGATTATGTAGTTTGTAAAGAGCGATTAGATTTTACAATGAATGTAGACAGGAAAGTGGGGGATTAGACCTATGTTACTAATGCTAAATATAATTGGGGATTATATGTATATATTTATGTATATATATATATATATAAATATATGTATGTATGTATATACATATACATACATACCTACTTGAAAAATATAAATATTTTCGGCTAACTGTCTAAAAGGAACTTAGGATTCTGGCGGATACTTATTCCTATAATCATCTCTCACAAACCGTTTAGTTTTACCTCCCTTCCTCGTAGTCTTTTCCCAAGAAAAATTCAAGGCAAGGCTTATCCAGTCTCTGTCGTCTTCCTGAAAATGACTGAAAATTAAGTGTAGCCATTTTCAAATCCCCTCCTGTGAGGAACTGAGATTTACAGAATCTATTCTCACTCTTCTCTTTCTGACGGAAAAAGGAGCGTCAACTCTTCTGTTCTTTTCGTATTTTTCTCAAGAGAATCTTTCCTCCACCCTTGTTCTTCATGGAAAACGAACTCTCGTTGTTATCTAGTAAGCTGGCCTTATGCCAGAGCGACGTCCTGCCTCTGGAGAAGCCTGTAATAATTAGGAACACCAATCCTATCCTTAAAACTACACTTCCCCAAAAAAATGGAAAAATTACCCGAAAATTGGCTCACGAGGCTCCTAACGTATTCTAACTGCCACTTTGTCTTGAGGATGACGAGTCTATGTCCCGGAATAACGGAACAGAAGAACTTGCCAGCTGAGTAAGTATTTCTGTTGTTGAGGTGAACGTAAAGCAGTCCATCCTCCGGCTGCGAGTAGTTTCCTGGAATGGAATCTGGAATATAGAGCGAGAGGTGAGTGAGATAGATCAATGATTTCTTCCTGGGAGTCGTCATGTTTTGCTTTAACAAAGGAATATAGAGCATTTCTGGAGGGATGAACCGCGATGATTTTCAAATATCGTGAGTCACTCGAACATCCAAACAGACAATTTGTTTTGAACGTTCTTGTCAAGAATGAAACTAAAAATAAGGTGTTACTAGCATTCCCTTTGAAATGGGTTCTTTTATTTCATTGTTTATGTTAGTGTATCTAAGTACGCGTCCACAATAAACATCTAAATGCATCATTTTTAGATTCTGATTGGATAACGGTATACAGGAATTCAGTTGGGATGGACGGTAGTTTGTGGCACGCAGTCTCTCCTCTAACGTCACCAAAATCAATTATTTGGCCTTATACTAGCACGGGCTCTTGCTCATTAAAAAAAAATTAAACGACTGAAAACCGAGAAAGACTAAAATTTCCTCACCTTCTCTGAAGAAGTAGACAGAGTCAGGAACATCTTCCAGAGTGCCGTTCCTGGGTCCACGAAAATCCAGGCGGCATTCTTTGGCAGTACCATCATTCCGTGGCGTGATAGACCAAGACCTGCAGCCTGCAGCCACGCAGGCTGTCTTGCAAGTACCTGAGGAGGTCGGCAGAAAAGTGATCATCTGTGTCAAAATGTCTGAAATGGTGACTGAAGCAATGTTTTCTGTCTCGTTGTCAATTAACGGAAGCTAGACAGTTCAGTGACTGTAGAAAACCCTAACTTACAGTAAGTGACATTAGTTGTGAGAGTAAGCACGGATTCGGTTTTCTTAAGAGCCTTTCCTGGCACCATGAAGAAATTAAATTTCAGACCCTTGATGTAGTACAGACTTCGTGAAGGCACGTCCGCTCCTCCCACGAAGGTCGTTGATAAGAAGATGGCAAATATTGCTGAAATCATCATCATATTCGCTCCCAGTTGCGCCTGGTGGTTTTAAAAAGAAAAATAGGCATATCATAAAAACGAGTGAAAAATGCGCCGAGGTTTTTTCGGCACGATCGAGTTTCTGTACAGTGTACAATGGTGTACGAGCCGCTGCCCATGAAACTTTCAGCCACGGCCAAACGCATTATGGCTAACTTTAACCATAAATAAAATAAAAACTACTAATGCTAGAGGGCTGCAATTTGGTTTTTTTGATGATTGGAGGGTGGATAAACAACATTCCAATTTACAACCCTCTAGCCTCAGAAGTTTTTCATGCCGACTTTAAAAAGGATAGTGAAACATCTTGAATTCACAAGATTTGACCAAAAAGACGATACTAAAGTTTAGCGTCAAGTTTCACTCAGTCCCAGAGAGGCTTTATCTTAGGTTCCTTTTTGCAGCAATTATTTGAAAATTTGTAAGTTTTGTCCTTAAGAATTTTCTCTTCTTGGGAAAGCTGTATCAAACTTCTTGGATGAAAGGAACCGGTTTTCTTCTTAATTCTGACAGGAACAATGACAGTTAATTGCAAGAAAACAGTTAAAGTGTGCTACTTTGGCTTGTTATCTGCACGTCACTTACTCCGAGGTGCTAGTACTAGAGTAGCTAGTACTAAAGTAGACGGCCTCGCGAAGAGATCATTTATTATTATAATTTGTCGGTCACACAATATAGAAATGGGTATATAATACTTCGATCCCCGAGGGCTTAGTACTAACCACGGCGTCCCAAGGAGCTTCCGCCATGTTTAGTACTAGCACCACCTCGGAGCAGGTGACGCCTAGATAACAAGCCAAAGTAGCACCCAGTTTAAGCCCCTGTCTGCCTTCATGTGACTGTTATAAAAGGAAAACCACTGTAGGTTTGACAAGAGTTTTTGGAGGAAAATCAAAAGAGACACACAAAGGGAAAAACGGGTCTGAAAACTCTGCCTAAACCTGTAAGTACCTCTGTACCTGTGGAAGAAACCTCTACACCTGAAGGAGAAACCTCTGTGCCTGAAGAAGAAACCTCTGTCTGAAGAAGAAACCTCTGCACCTGAAGAAGAAGTGTCTGATGTCTAGGAAGCAGCAAGAAAGGTGGTGACCTTATGAAGTCTTTTCCCCCACTAAACTTGCTGACGGGATTTGACTGGCCCTTGTGGTAGAGACATGGCTCCGAATTTCTCACGGGCCGACTTGAAATATGTGATGTTTATTGACGTATTCCACGTAAATAGCAAAGCAGAATGTTAAGTGGTCCAGGTCTTGGAATACGGTATATATAAAATCTAGATATGTACGTCCTCCCGAATAACTGGCTAAAAGCGTCATTTCTAAAAATGTGTCGATATACAATGATTTGTGATTCTCAGCGTCATTTCGGTGGCATTCCGAATCCAAACGCAAAACATGTTTACCATCAACGGGTACATTTATTCCTAAAAGCAGCAGCACACCGCTACATTAGCTTAAGGGATAAGAGCAATAAATCAACAGGCGTTTTATTCAGTTAGAGTTCGCTGGTTCTGACCGTGAGACTATTTAATATACACACGAAATCGTCAAGAAGCAAAGGCACCGAGAGATAGGAAATGCTCCCTCTCTCTCTCTCTCTCTCTCTCTCTCTCTCTCTCTCTCTCTCTCTCTCTCTCTCTCTCTCTATATATATATATATATATATATATATATATATATATATATATATATATATATATATATATATATATATATATATCTAAATAAACATCCAGCTCTATGTTGTTTGGAGAATCATGAGAAAACGCTACCAAAAAGGTTTAATTTAGACCCATTGTTTAAAGTATTACACTGAAGCCGCGCTGCAGATATATTTAAAGTAGAACAGAGCACATACACATACAAACATACACACATACACACACACACATGCACAAACTTCCCTCTTGGATTGTCTACAGGCGCCATGTAGGGCCGTATCCACGACATAGCCAACATGAGCAAGAACTATGTTGTGGTTTTTAACACATACACATTTCTTTTATTTTGTGTTTCCTAAAGACTGCTAAAGTTATATCTCAAAGAAATGAGACTATAAACACAGTTAGCTGACTGTTAAGAATCTTCATAACAAAGAAGGGATTCCAGAGATTCCAGGACTTAATGACAGGGAACGCTTTTCACTTACAGTTAGGGACCTTTAACAGACAGTTACTGACTTTTAAATCATTCCTTTTATACGTTCTATTTCTTATCTCTCTTCACCTCACTTCCTTTATTCTTTATTTTAATGTTTCTGCTGAATTTTACCGATTCCTTAATTCATTATAACCGGAGAAATTGTGTAGATTCAAGCGCATGCGTCTATCTCATTAGTTTACTTATATAAATGCCAGCATAATGAGAATAATTAGTCTTAATAACAGCCAGAACATTACACAAATGATATCTATCGTCCTCCCAGAAATTGTTAATATTAAAGATTTATAAAACAGTTCAAAGTTACAGATAGAGAGAAAGGATAGATAAATATAAGCAAAGAAAACTCATGGCAATGCCGATTTTGTCACGGGGATATAATGCCTCTAAATTCAGGAATTTGTAAAGTTTCTTCGGCGCAATCTGGTTTTCTGTACAGCCGCTACAGCGAAATAGGTCTGTCTTTCGGTGGTCTCTGTATAATGCTGTATGAGCCGCGGCCCATGAAACTTTAACCACTGCCCGGTGGTGGCCTGTCCTATATCGTTGAACCTTACATAAAATAAAAACTACTGAAGCTAGAGGGCTGCAATTTGGTATGTTTGATGATTGGAGGATGGACGATCAACATACCAATTTGCAGCCCTCTAGCCTCAGTAGTTTTTAAGATGTGAGGGCGGAAAGAAGAAGTGCGGACGGACAGACAAAGCCGGCACAATAGTTTTCTTTTACAGAAAAAAGGAGGAAAACCGAGCTTATGGTGAAAGATTCCCACACCAGAGTTGTTATTTCAAGTAAAGACTGAGCCCACAACAGCGCGAGTTTCCCACGAATCTCTGCTCACCGATAGCGCCTAGTTGAGCCCAAAACAAGTAGGCTAAACCTTTCAGATGAACAGAAGGTATAACTAAAAGCAATATTCATGCGTCTGAATGTAAATAATAACCAATGCATGGAAAACGTTCGTAAATAGAGACATGCAATTCAAACAATGTCAGTTTACGTAAGTGGCTGTCACAGATGCAATATATATTGCATAACTCCCTGACCTTCAGTTACCAGTGATGAGATAAGATTCGGATGATTTCACACAACATAATTTTTGATTCAGTGTCTAATCTCAGAGTGCAGAAATCAGCTTTCTTCAGGCTGCGGTAAGAGGTTTGGTGTTTGTGGCTTACAAAGTACTAAAAGTAACGGAGTAATCAGAGTAATGTTTCTTTGATATGTCAAACATTAAATAACACCCAGTTTGAACATAAAAGACATTAGCCCTTCGTGATTTATAACATATATGTCATTGCAAACAGCCTAGCTTCTCAAATCTGATATTTACTAAAGGAAAATAAACTGACGTAATTCTCAGGCAATACATCGCTTTCAATTCTGATTCCCGTGACAGACGATCACAAGAAGAATGCTGGTGTTTCTAATAGTCGTGGCTTTGGCCTGTGGGGTAACTTCAGAAATAGGTAAGATCATTTAGATAATTCATTGCATTTATTACCATTAAAGTCCTGTCGATTTGCTGTAGATACCTTCAAAGCCCATAGACAAATTGCCCAAAGTAAGGAATGCTAGACCTATATGTGCTCATTACCTCTATAGAAATCCTCAAGGCTCACAGTTGATATAAGACCATTTTCTTTCACCATTTTACCATCTCTCTCTCTCTCTCTCAGAACGACCACCACGAAGAGTATGTTATTATACTCCCTCCGAAGCTCCCGCCATTGAAGATATACCAGGAGAGCTTTGCACAAACGTGCTCTACGCTTTTAGTCGAGTATCTGTGGACACATGGGAAATCGAGCCTGCCAACTATCAGGTAGGTTTGCCTTTATCAGATGTTAGTAAAAAAACGATAACTTTGAGAGAAGTCTTTCTCGATTAGGGCACTAAAACCAATCATTGCAAGGAAATACTTCGGTATACCGTAGTGTTTGATGATATTTATGCTTATTTACGTATTTAGGCCACAGGCCTTTGCTCAGTGACGTCAAGTTGAGAAAATGCAGTTGCATTTTGATGATACGTGATTATGTACTTCTGCCTTTCGTTACGACAATAAGTTTGGAATTGTAATCCAAGTTATGGGAGAGTCATTCTCTGTATATTAGCTTGGATGCAAGTAAGTCTATTGGTCTAGACGCAAGAATGCCCAATTGCACAGTATCTACGCCTCTCCACTTTCTGTTAGTGACAGGAAAAACATTTGCTTAAGAAGGTATCCAGATCTACCACAGAATTGTCATAACCATTTATTTTTAAAATTAACATTCTCCTTCAAGTTTGACATCGTAGAAGGAGGGTACAGGCGTTTCACAGCCCTGAAGGACAAGTACCCTGAGCTGAAAACTGACCTATCAATCAACGATGACAATATCGCCTACATGGCCAGGTACAAGCCCCGGAGAGAAGCCTTCATCAAGAGTGTCGTCGGTAAGGCTTTTGTCCGTCCGTCCGCACTTTTTCTGTCAGCCCTCAGATCTTAAAAACTACTGAGGCTAGAGAGCTGCAAAATGGTATGTTGATCATCCACCCTCCAGTCATCAAACATACCAGATTGGAGCCCTCTAGCGTCAGTAGTTTTTTTTTTTATTTAAGGTTAAAGTTAGCCTTGATCGTACTTCTGGCACCGCAATAAAGGACCCACTCATAAAGGACCTGATTAACAGCCTTCAATAAACTAATGGGATTATAAGTAATTTTTCATCTTCTTTTCTCTTCCAGATTTATTGAATACTTACGGATTTGATGGACTCGACATCGACTGGGAATTTCCCCTGTGGCCGATAGAAAGGGAGAATTACCCCGTTTTGGTAAGGAAGTTTCTCTCTTTCTCTTATAAAAAGTTTCTTATAAAAAAAGAGAAAATCTGACTAACATTAGGCGTGATTGGTGCTCGGTTGGGTGACCACATAAAAGGCAAGATGCCGTTGGCTCACATACCCAATGAACATGCTCTAGGCATGGCATGGGGCTTGCAACCTCATCCCCAAATAAGAATGATGAGAAATAGAGAGGTAACACATTCTGAACCTATATATACTGTATATACTTATTATCATACTTATTCATCCTTAGAGTCGAGTTTCCAAATTGCCAATTTCAATTATTCCCACAAGGTCAGTGAACTCAGAGCTGCTTTTGACGCCGAGGGCAAAGGATGGAACCTGACAACTGCTGTTCCTTCCTCCCCGATCCTGGCTGACGTGGGATTTGACATCCCGGCTCTTTGCAGGTTCGTGTGACACTGATTCCAGAGGGTAGCTTTAACCTCTTCTTCTTCTACTACTACTACTTCTTCTTCTTCCCCGATCCTGGCTGACGTTAGGATTTGACATCCCGGCTCTTTGCAGGTTCGTGTGACACTGATTCCAGAGGGTAGCTTTAACCTCTTCTTTACTACTTCTTCTTCTTCTTCTTCTTCCCGATCCTGGCTGACGTGGGATTTGACATCCCGGCTCTTTGCAGGTTCGATGAGACACTGATTCCAGAGGGTAGCTTTAACCTCTTCTTTACTACTTCTTCTTCTTCTTCCCCGATCCTGGCTGACGTGGGATTTGACATCCCGGCTCTTTGCAGGTTCGTGTGACACTGATTCCAGAGGGTAGCTTTAACCTCTTCTTTTACTACTTCTTCTTCCTCTTCCCCGATCCTGGCTGACGTGATTTGACATCCCGGCTCTTTGCAGGTTCGTGTGACACTGATTCCAGAGGGGTAGCTTTAACCTCTTCTTTTACTACTACTTCTTCTTCTTCCCCGATCCTGGCTGACGTGGGATTTGACATCCCGGCTCTTTGCAGGTTCGTGTGACACTGATTCCAGAGGGTAGCTTCAACCTCTTCTTCTTCTCGAGTTACTCCTAGTCTAGGTCGCTGATTTCAATGTATCTTTTCCAACAGCTCATTTCATAACTTGTTTTTTGAAACTGTTGATAAAGAAATGTTAGGAGACAAAAGTACAGTTCCTTTTTTCCTGCAAAGGAAAAAATGTCCTTTTTCTTTATTTCAGTGTGTTTGACGCCGTTCATTTCATGGGCTACGATCTCAGGTCGGCGGAGGAAGGCTTCACCGACGTCCACTCACCTTTGTACAGGAGGCCAAACCTCGACTTCTTCATTTTCTACGATTATAACGTGGTACGATAACATCCGCTCACTGGCGAATTCTCCTTGAATGGAAATGAATTCGTAGGCTGGACTTAGAATGCAATGAAGTGTTGAATATAATGAAGTGTTGCTAGAAATTTGTAGAGTGAATATAGAGGAGAAACGATCATGTGGATCAGTTTTTCCAAATTTTCTTTTTATCTGTTTAATTTATTTATTTTAATGATGCTTTACTAAAAATCTGTGGAGTAATTATAGAGAAGAAACGATAATGTGCGTCAGTTTTTCCAAGTTTTCGTTTTATCTTTTTAATTTAATTATTTTAATGACGTGTTACTACAAAGTTGCTGAGTAATTATAGAGGAGAGGCGATAATGTGTGTCAGTTTTTAAAACTTTTATTTTTCTGTTTTTATTTATTTACGTTTCTTTTTTTTTGGGGCCAGAATGACGGCATACTCAAGTGGGTCAAAGAGGGATGCCCTCGGCACAAACTCATCTTGGGCGTCCCTTTCTACGGGCGCAGCTTCACCCTGATCAAGCCGGAGAGACACGGCTTGCACGCCCTCTCCGAGATCAAATGGGGTGGCTGGTACGACTACGGCGAGGTAAGGTCGCCCTTGACAAGCGAGAGTACTCATTCACTATCATATTTCACTGTATACAGTGCAGTTTGTTTCATTGGTTTATGCAGTTTCTCATCACCGTCCCTTATCGTGATTGCATCATTTCACAGACCATTTGAGAAGTATGGAGGTTTTGAGGGCTATAGAACTGTTTACTGCATGTTAAACTTGCTTCTGAACTGGATTCACTGCAAGTTTGGTAATGAGCTTTTTTGACGTATCGTCAATCATATATTTTCTAAGCTTAACTGATAAGAATTACTTTTTTCCAGATGTGCAAGAGTTTCATTGATGATCCAGGATGGGGCTGGAGTTACGATAATGTAGGCCTAGTGCCCTACGCTTTTAGAGGTAAAGAATTGCAATGATTCTGTGATTGATAATGTACGTTAATACTACTACCATTACCATTCTTCCCATTCTTTTATTCAACCTTTTCTCGTTAATGGAAAATAAAAGCCAACAATGGAGAATAAACTTCCCAAAACGAAAGGAAAAAATTATATTATCACCTGACCCTCATTTCTTGCTTCAGACACCTTCTGGGTCGGATACGAAGACACGGACAGTCTGTCAATCAAGATGAACTACATCAGAGAAATGGGTTTTGGCGGCGCCATGAACTGGCAGCTGAACTGCGATGACTACAGTGGTTACTGTGGCCAAGGGAAGTGGCCACTGTTGAAGTAAGTTGCGAATCGATATGCCATTTTTAGCTCAGGTGAGCTGGTAGACTGCAGTGAGTTTGCAGGTCTTTGGAAGCTAACGTATTGAAGTGTAATGTGTTCATTTTCATTATTAACTTTGAAAATACCAAAGTGTGCAGTTATTATGTTATGCTAAAGCAGGTCATGAGCGTCAGAATATGTGTATTAACAAAATACTTCCGATTATCAGGTCATATCTTGTTATTTTTCCAGTGCCTTGAACGATGGACTCCAGAACTATACTGTGCCAGTTAATCTTTCTTCGGAAAAAGATGAAACTTACGATGGCTGAAAAAATGGCAACTCGGCCCCTTAATGAGAGAGAGAGAGAGAGAGAGAGAGAGAGAGAGAGAGAGAGAGAGAGAGAGAGAGAGAGAGAGGGCGAAGTACCCTACGTAGTGAAATAAATCTTGTGAATGACAAATAACTGAGTAATTTTTCTTCTCCTTTTCCAGTGTGTATCATAGTTTTTTATACTGAAATAGACATAACTGGACCGAAAAGCCCCCGAACTTGCAAGAAAGGGAGAGAAGAGGAGAATATTGAGATAAAAGAGGAATCCACCACAAATTCAGTTGCAGTTCCTCTTCTTGAAATATGGAGGCAAAAGTGGGACATGGGGAAAGAGAATTTCACAACTTAATAGACGCGCGCAGGACGCCAAACAATAACTGTGGTAAATGTGAGATTTGGTGTTACGTTGTATGCAATGTGGCGAATGTATCATGTATTTCGGTAAATGTGGATTATGTTATGAAGCAAATCTGAGTCTAAGTGTGAAAGAATGTGAAAAGTGCGAAGTAAATCATCACTCCGCTGATGAATTTCAGAGATAGGGAAAAATCAAGGACAGTGGAGACTAAATTATGCTCCGTAAGTAAACAGATTAGGGTTAAAAACCTGACTGGGTGGTGGGACCGGGCCACCCCCTTAGCGACGCCAAGGGCTTCTGCATGGCTATTCCCTATAATTGTAGGTTGTTTCAGTTTAATGTAGAAACGTGGATTTGGCAATAATCATGAATCTTACAGTGGCACTGCACGTCTGCCATAAAGCTTCTCACCCAAGGATAAGGAACGGAAAGACAAAGGAGGTATCTTTTTTATTATCAATTTATGAAACCCATCAATCAACAACCGATGCACTCTGGTACTTGTCGTGGAACTCTGCTGGGAGCCACGGTCTAGATACCTAGACCGTGCTGGGAACATTCACTGGGACCGTATAGTTTTCAAGACCATAGTTCAGCGTTCTGTAATGAGAGATGGAAATATATGGCTTCAATGACAAGAATATACTATAAATTACTCTCTGTACGTGTGTGGGCGCGCTTTGAGGATTGAGTTTAGTATAAGTAATAAGAGCACTGGTGTCAGCTGCTTTCCGCAAAGGAGGTTATGCTTTCATTTAGGGTTGTTTATCTGTTCGTTAGCAAGATTACGCAAAAAAATAAATAAATAAATAAATAAAATAAAGGAAATAAGCGTGAGATTTTACGAAAATGTTACCAAAGGTGGACCCTGCGTTGACAACAGGTGAATAGGTTTAGGGAGAGATAGGACTATAACTCTTGGAGGAGAAGGGAACTTTTGAAAGCTCGATTGCTCAGTCTTCGCGGAAGTTTGCAATCTCCAAACGATCTTTTTATCGTTATTACTTAGCTGCTGTTATTGTAGCCGTTTTATTATTTTGTTATCGTGCAGTTTTCTGTTGTCGTTATCGATAAAATTACCGATTACCAATAACATAGAGCTCTTGAACTCACCTGAGCAGTGGGTAAGTACCCTGTCCGCAGTAACCAGTGTAATCGTCAGTGTTGATTCTCCAGTTCATGGCCCCACCAAAACCCTGCTCCCGGATATAGTCCATCTTGATCATGAGACTGTCCGTGTCTTCGTAGCCAATCCATAACAGATCTGAGAAGAACAGGTGAAATGTACACTCGCCGAAAGAAGCTAAGTAACAGTTTTCTTAAATAATCAGACGTCCTTTTTAATAATGCCACACCTGGCACCTCTAGAAATGGGGCGGAACTTACGAGTCATCCTGTTCGTTGCTTGCTAGACTAACTTTAACTTTGTTGCTTGCTAGACTTCCTATAACTTTCAGCCATAGAGATTCTATAGAAGTTCTATAATCATCGATACTTGAATGCAGTAATGGCCTCTACAGTGTATCATTCGTTCAATTTGTTTTCATAACGACAGTTCAGAGTAGAATATCAATCATCCTTCTTTAAAACCTGACTAATTACTGATGTTATGACACGTGAAATAAAATTTATGCGTAATTGGAAACGCGATCTTAAATATGAGAGAAAATGTTTTAAAATTTGGGCAATATTATGATGAAAGAGTACACGCAGCAGTACTTATGCTAAAAACCGTGTTTACATGGCCTAATTTTTCTATACCTTTTACCATCTTGTAGTACTAAAATTCATAGAAAATAATCGAAGTCTAGTATTTTCTAGCTTGCATGAACGGGAGTGACTTCAGTTTTGTCATTTTCCATCAATATTGTGCAAAGTTTGTTACTAATATGTTAACGGCTGCTAGAAAAATTACCAGAGTTACACCTTCTGAAGTCAGTTAGGAAGTGTTTACAACGTTAAGAGTTAGGAAAGACACCGTTGTAAAAATTTTTCAAAAATATGTTTTTTAACGTCTTCTTGACCCATACACCTGTGCGATATCCCACGGCAATACTGATAACTGTTTTTTTGAACATGATGATTAGGTACTCAGGACGAAATGATAACCTTCTGTTAATTACATAAAAAGCCAGTGGGTCATTTTCACCATTCAAAAATGATTGTTTCACTATTAAAGGGAAAGCGTTTATAACCCTCTGCTAATCATAATTGTTGTGTTCTCTCACTCATCCCCAGCGTTAAGAATCGTACGTTTATTATTGGTATAAAAGAGCATGACAGATACTACGTACGCTTCCTAATACTCTTTTTCATATCTTTAATCAGAACTGATGCTTTTTTTGTCTTTTCCGTTTTTAGAAAGATATCTTATTCGACTCTTCTTCTTCTTCTTTTTTTAACGTGCTTGTTTTCCCATTTGTATGGGGTAAGCACGATGCCTTCTTTTTGAAGGACTTTGATTTGGCTTTTGGGGTAGACTGTAGTCTCGATCGGTTGCTCTGCCTGACAAGGACAAACCATGGGCGTAAGTTTATGCAATGCGCACGCGCGTGAGTAGGCATATAAACACACACACACTGCAAGAAGCAATTAGTAATTGTGACGAGAATTTCGCTATTACCTTTGTACGCCCAAGGTACCAAACCGACGTCATCGTATTCCCGCACCCAGCCCGGTTCGTCTAGGAAGCCTTTGCAAATCTGGAAATAAGCAAGTGATGAAGCTTCATGGAATTTGCCCATTTGTTTTTTATACTGTTTTACTTTCTGCGAGATCCTTGACAATGAACGTATTATGATATGAACGAATATACCCACTGAAGAAATCTCTAATGTTCGTGGGCAATGCTCCCATCACTAGGCCTAACAAACCTTATCAGTCTTATACCTCGTTGTAGTTGACCCAACCGGCGTTGCCGAATTTCGCCGGGGCATGGAGGTTGTGCCAAGATGGATTCAGGAGGGT
This sequence comes from Macrobrachium rosenbergii, assembly GCF_040412425.1. Taxonomy (NCBI): domain Eukaryota; kingdom Metazoa; phylum Arthropoda; class Malacostraca; order Decapoda; family Palaemonidae; genus Macrobrachium; species Macrobrachium rosenbergii. The sequence goes on along the minus strand of NC_089790.1, from coordinate 1,389,471 downwards.
GAAAGATCGCCCGTAGAAGGGTACGCCCAACATCAGCTTGTGTCGTGGGCACCCGCCATTGACCCATTTCATTATGCAGTCATTCTGTTGCAGGAGAGTTTGTGGTTTATCGGAAAGTTGTTCCAAATGTGGTTTATCGGAAAGTTGTTCCAAATGTGGTTTATCGGAAAGTATTGCCAAATGTGTGGTTTATCGAAAAGTTGTTCCAAATGTGGTTTATTGGAAAAATTGTTTCAAATGTGGTTTATCGGAAACTAGTTCCAAATGTGGTTTATCGAAAATTAGTTCCAAATGTGGTTTATCGGAAAGTAGTTCCAAATGTGGTTTATCGAAAATTAGTTCCAAATGTGGTTCATCGAAAAGAATATTTTAAATAATATGTATTTTAAATAATAGGTATAGTGTATGTCTGATGATTGGAGGGTGGATGATCAACATACCAATTTGCAGCCCTCTAGCCTCAGAAGTTTTTAATAACTGTAGGCGGACGGACAGACAAAGCAGGCATAATGGACTTTTCTTATACAGTAAGAAGCTCAAGCGATACCTGGACTGTACCTGTATAGAAAATGGGAAAACATCTTACCACATTGCTGTAGTAATAAATGAAGTAATCAAGCTTCGGTCTCCTGTACAAGAGAGAGTGGACGTCGGTGAAGCCTTCCTTTTCGCTCCTCAGGTCATAACCCATGAAATTCACGGAATCCAGAGATCTGTACCGGAGCAGAAAGCGTTTTTTTTAAAAAAGATATCACTTAAATCATAATCTTGGCCAAGAAATTCATTTTCAGAATCCATAGGTTAAATTTAATTTAAGTTCTTGTTTTATAACCCTTGAGAGAGAGAGAGAGAGAGAGAGAGAGAGAGAGAGAGAGCAAAGACTCACTTGCAGAGCGCTGGCACATCAAATAGCCTATGGCTGTCAAGTAGATGTCTATCAATTCTTGAAAGACTTTTATAACCTGCATTTAATTCGTTCCCGAGAGAGAGAGAGAGAGAGAGAGAGAGAGAGAGAGAGAGACACTCACTCGCAGAGAGCTGGCACATCATAGCCTATGGCTGTCAAGTAGATGTCGGAAGGTACCGCTATACTCAGATTCCAGCCGCGTCCCTCTGCATCAAAAGCTGCTCTCAGTTCGTCGATCTCGAAAAAAGAAGAGCAAATGAGTTATCGGATGAGGAGATTATCTTGTGTCATTGCTACCCATGAAAGTATACTAAATGCAGTTCCCACGGAGAAAACTGTAGACCTAAATATACGTAATGCATAATTACATTTAAAAGGAAATGGAAGCTATCTGTGACGCCACGATTACCTACCATGGCGGGATAATTTTGCCTTTCGATTGGCAGCAACGGAAACTCCCAGTCTATATCGAAACCGTCAAATCTACATTCAGATAACAGCTCTGGAATGGAGGATGTCATGAGAGTTGATGGTTGCCGTGTTTTCAGTAAAACAAAATAAGTAAGTGCATAAACAGATAAATAAATAAAAATAAAAATAAATTACATAACACCAAATAATAGGTATCCGATTGGTCTATGATTCCGAAGCAATTAGGTACTAGGGACGAAGCAGCACTTACCATAGCGTGATTGTGTAATTCATTACTTACTCCGTTATTGAGCGTATTGGGACACTCTTCAAGAAAGTGGAAATATATAGATATTTCCAGAAACATCGACTAAACATTATTACGAACCAAAGGGCCCAAAATCAATGACTTATTTTCGTTTTCCTTTGTAATGCTTTATGTTCCTCATCTTCTCGCTCTTCCCAGCTGCTCTCTCTCTCTCTCTCTCTCTCTCTCTCTCTCTCTCTCTCTCTTGATTTTCACTCCTCTTTTTGATTTTCACTATCTCTCTCAACTGACAAACTTGTAGTCTCTCTCCCATTCCATTTTTGATTTTCACTATCTCTCTCATCTGACAAACTGATAATTCTCTCTACCCTTCCCCTTTTCTTCATTCTTCTCTCTCTCTCTCTCTCTCTCTCTCTCTCTCTCAACTGACAAACTGATGACCCCTCGAAAACAAGATTAGCAATGCAGCGCACCAGGTGCGTCTATCTATACTCACTGACAACACTCGTGACAAACTTGTCTCTCCTTTCCTTGTACCTGATCAGGTACTTGAAGTTTTCGTGGCCAAACGACAGATCAGTTTTCAGGTGAGGGAACTTCTCCTTGAGACCCGTGAATCTCGTGTAGCCTCCCTCTTCGATGTCGAACTGTAATCATAAATTATCATTTCTCCAGTTGTTGATTGTTATTTGATGACGTCAGCTAAAGTTTATAAAAGACCAAGCAAAGTAGATGATGAGGGTAACTAATGAGTTATGTCTTGTTTTTCAATTGGATTTGTTAGCTGAAAAAGCTTAGAATAAAGGTTTTCCTAACTGTCTTCAAGAGATGTTTTACAATTTCTTGGTTTAAGTTCATTTCAGTATTTTTACTTGGCTAACAATTTTCTGTAGGCTATTATTTTGAATATTATTTATCATTGCTGGTGTTTCCATTTCCCGTCCAAGGTTGTTTGTCAAAATAAATAGGCCCTGGGATTATTTCCTAAGAACAAAATAATTCTCTGTATGTCTACCCCTTTATACTATTGTCTCAACTGTCCTATTACATCTTTACCATACAGTTCATGTCCATATATATATAAAACTACTTCAAAGCATCCCATTGAGGTACGTACCGCTTGAGTTTCAGATCTTCTCCATCATCTTACCTTATAGTTTCCTGGTATGATTTCCCATGTGTCCGTGTTCAACGAGCTGAAACTGTAGAGTATGTTCGTGCAAAGGTCACCTGGAATGTCCTCGATATCGGGGTTTCCTGGCGTGTAGTAACACACAATACGGGGAGGGCGTCCTTCTGAAATCTCTGTAATTAAGAAAAAAGTTATGGCGAGATTATTCAAACTACGGGATGTTCAGCCATGCCAACAAAATGCACTTGTGGTTAGGTCTATATGGGAGAAGCTATATGGCGAGAATTGTTTGCCTGAGTAAAGCATGTCACAAACACTTATCGTAAGCAGAGAACGAACCTCTGGCAAGTGGTAGATAATTGTATGAACACTGGTTGGTTAGAAGTTTCACCGTACTTTGGAAGCATCCTCAGAGATGAGGAACAATCCTCAAACAATAGGAATTTAGAGCCAGCTGGTATTTCCATAAAAATGCAAGAATTTTAAACATTTATAAACAATCCCAGACAGATACTGCCATTTACAACGGATATAACTAGTCTTACCTTTCGGGGTCTGAGAAGCAGAGCCGTGCATCAAAACTAGGCCTAGAAGGAGGCAAACGAGCCTACCCATTTTCCAGAGGAATTCAGTTACTACGATACAACTTGCAGGTTATAACTCCTGCCTTCTAGAAGACTCATATCAAACTCAGACCTTGGAGATTCTTCTTCTTAAAGAAAAAAAAATTATATAACTGTTCCCACGTTCTTTAAGAGCATTCTATTTCTATCATTCGACCTAGGGAAGGGTGAGAGAATTCGCCTATTTTTTTTTTTTTTACTCTTATCATACCTTGAAGAACATTTTTGATAAACAACACTTGAAGAGCCATTGCTTTTAACCAGAAGTCTTGACAGGACCTCAAAAAATCGATGTTGTTCTAAACCATATATATTTTAAGTACACGTACATTTATAGTGGGGCGTATAAGAAATAAAAAAAAAAATTACATAACATATTTTTGGAGAATTGGAAATGTAGAGTCAGGTACTTTAATTTCAATTCAATGATTGTTTTTCTTTCGTTAAAAATGATTGAACTAACTTATTAATGTAGTTATATTAGCTTACTTAAGCGTATTTAAATGGTGGTGCACAGTAAATCTGATGTATGTACGCAGCCATGAATATGCGTTCACATAACACAAAGTATCGTCCCACAATTGTCTATAAAATGGAAGATAGGACAGAATCACCTTATGGCATTTTAAACATTTACTTCACGGTAATTTCTGAAGCGCTCAGAATCGTGTCATTCTAGAGGCAGTTAAAAAATAAAAGCAGTTCGGAACAAGACATATTTCAGATAACCTCAGATTCAGCATTCATTTCAGAAAAAGAAATTTAATTGTCTGAAATACTTTTAGACACTACAAGCCTCTCTGTGAAAGACCTAATCAGTAATTTCCCTGCTTTTTGAGTTCCAAAAACTGTGTTGAATTCCACCCAGTGCTATGAAAAAAAGAATGAGAGTGTAATGGAATATGAGATGACAATAAGCCAGATATGTGTATTGATACAGACGAATAAAAATTGAAAAACATAAGAGTAAATGAAAGACGATGAAAGACGTAAAGAGGAAATTATTTTAAGTGAGAGCTGATTAAGAAAGGAGAGAGGATTTAGTACTATAACATTTAGCCCATTCAGAAGGCTACTGAGGACAGTAATCCGAATTTTGACGCACCATCCTTTCCTTTATATCGACTGTTCTGGATCCTGGTTACACCCCTACTAGCCAAGTAACGTCTTTTTCGTTGGTCTGGAAATTTATGCATCAAAATTATTCATAATCACGAATAATTGCTACTGACAAGTATTCTTTTCATTATGGTTGGTTTATCTTATATACGTTCGTTGAGGTAGACTATAAAAGAGAATCTGTTCCATTTCAATTAATTTTGTGGTAAGTGGCTATTAGTATGGTAATTTTAATAAGGTACAAATCTCCTATCTTTTTTAAAATGCATCGAAAGTAGTGTACGTTATGTCATTTTAGCTGATAGAATATAATTATCATAATTATTTATCATAATTATCATGACACGGAGTTCCGTGAGACTCTTAGCTGGAGTCCGAGAGGAAAACATGTCAGCATTGCCAGACGCACGAAGTTTTTCATCTAACGTACCCCTTTCGCCTTTAAATAAGTTTGATTTATCATTAAAGGAAAATCTATTCTGCCACACCCCATTCCAGAGGCTACAATAAACATAAAATTTACGATTTTAATTATCTAATAAGGGAAAATATTCAGTCATTCTAACTTCTTACTGCCATGTACGACAGTTCACTTGTCGTGTGTGGACAGTGTGGGTGGTAGGCCGGGCCGTCGCCATGAACCTAATTTCAGTGATTTTTATAAACAAAAGTGTTTGTGCCTTTAAATTCGAATGTTTACGAAGAATTATCCGTAATTTCAACCAAATGCCGCCGATACTTGCAAGAGGTTGGAAGAAAACGAGTCCAAAGAAAGAGTGAATGCATAAGAGGAAAAAAAAAACTGATAAAAAAATTATTTGTGAAGTGAAAAAGAGATAAGCCACTTGTTTGTGAAGAGAAGCCACGTGTTTGTTTGTGAAGCCACGTGTTGTTTGTGAAGTGAGTGTTAAACCGAAGTGAATGAACTCCGTTCTTGCGCAAAAGTCTCCTGAAGAAGGGAATGGATGAATCATCTGAAGCGCAATGCGATCAGACTTACAGTATCTGTATCGGAATTGCAAGATGGAGGCATAGGGCCTAGTTGAATTCATTTACATTCCGCAACGATTCGATTATTCCTACTACCCATTCGGGTGTGCTGAGGTGTGGTATGGAATAGAAAAATTGCCAAAATATATATATATATATATATATATATAGTGAAAGTAAATATATACGAAACGGTTTTAGAAAAATGCTAAAGCAGTTGTTGCGTTTGGAATTCAACACAACGCTGGACTGAGTGGTATATGAGACTGTATTTAGTCTCATTCTACCAACGATTTCAGCATTAATATTTAAGTGACACAAATTAGCAATCGAGAAAATCACTCATTGGAAATATAAGAAATGATAAGAGCTTTTCAAGGCTAACACGCGTCAGTAGCACTCATCAAACATCAAGAATTAAAGGATGCAGAGTCCTTGGAAAAGGGAAGATTTGGCCCACTGGGGGAAAACTCCATTGAGACGAAGATTCCCAAGGGGTGGTTTGGAAAGTCATTGGCTGAGAAAGAGTAAGTACAAAAACTGAAGTTTTTCCAGGCATAGGCCTTAGCGTAGGATTTTTGAAATGCTCAAAATTATTTTATTATGCAGATTGTGTCCAAGATAGCTGTCTTTTGATACTTGTTTTTAAATAAATCCGACTTTCTGTACAAAGCTCTTCTACTCCAGGCAAGGTTCCTATTCAAGGTAGTCGCCTTTCAGGCCTATTGACCTTAAACGTTGTTATAGTTTAATAACACGATAAATGAATATGGGACCACGACCAGTTTTTACGTCTAGGGACATTTTACAAGGTCTCATGGCAATGAAATTATTATACCATCACGTTACAAAAGTATTGGTAAACAAGTAATCAATTATACCTGTGAATTGCATAGGCCATGTGAGGACTAATCTCGACCCAGGATATTATCAGTACATTTCAGCAGAGAGAGAGAGAGAGAGAGAGAGAGAGAGAGAGAGAGAGAGAGAGAGAGAGAGAGAGAGAGTACCAAGGAAGTGATGATATACATGTAGCATCAAATATCTGTTTACATCTTTGAACTTACATATTACGACCCTAAAGATTTTGCATTAGTTTTAAGCCTAAGTACGGTATTTGATAAATCATTTCTTTGGTAATAGTTAGGCTATAATATTCAGCATTTCTTGAGAATATCACATTTCATAAAAGAGAAACAACACATATGTAAAGCACATTTATTTTTATATGAGAGATGGGTTTGAAACAACCACATATCCGTCCTTAGGTCTACATACTCTACAAAAAAGAAAAACGGGAAAAATTAATATTACTTTAGGAATTAAATATCAATTAATAGATTGAAACAAAATTGCATTTGTTTTCTCATTTCAGAATTCAGTAATGTAAATATACGGCATTTAAACGAAAATATCAGACCTAGATGACATATTCCGGAAAAAGTAAAAAAGTAAAAATATAAATAATTATAAGGATAAAAGAGAAGGTGTTACGTGACAGGGACTTTTTGTTTACTAAATTACAAGTATTGAGATGAATGGTTTTTTTTTGGGTTATTACAAAACTTTCAATACTAAATCAGTCGTCTTAATTTGTTTTATATTATCTGAGATTTATGTACTTGTGGGCTGATAAAGTACGGTTTTACACTGCAATTAATCGTTCACTAGTTAAAAATCGAACATTCCTTCTTAAGCCCACATTACATGAAAAAGTCATAGCGTTATAAATATACTAAAACAGCACCAGTTTTCTTCAGGAAATGATCATGCTACTTCAGAAATTTCACCGGTTGAATTTAAGATGAAAATGCTAATCAAAAAATGTTTCTCGGAATGAGAAAGCGAACAGAACTTTGTGAAAATCACAGAAGCATATTATTTTCAAGCTCACTTCACAAGCGGGAAACGTAAATTCATCAGAAGATATGTGCAAGGGAAAAGAAACATTCTATCCTTTCTCCAGAGAAAGGTGACGTAAATGATAAAGAAAGTTCAAAATAGTCCAGATATTATTGTAGATTGCGTGGACCCGAACTCGGGTAAATAAGTTATCTACACCCCTTGGTAAATGGTAGTCAGTTTCTCATCAAGGAAAGTTTGCTCATTTTATGATAATTTTCTTATTAATGACAGTTTATTAATTTTAAACAGAGTTAGAAGTTAAAGCATCAGAGTTCTAGTCGCATTCTAGAATTTGTTAATAGGCTGAGAAGGCGTCTGAGTGACTGAGTTTTGGGTTACCATCGCTCTGTAGTCACTTTAAAGGACAAACTCAACATAATGAATGAGTGAGGAAGATTTATCTACTGTCAGAAGGTGTTGAACAAGTGGATAAATAAATTAAATAGCATTTGGCTGCTGAATTCCCTCGTCAGTGATGATCGCCAAGTGAAAGGAAATATTTGGTACAAAAAAATAAAAAGATGCTAAATATTGTGAAGAATATTACTGACAAAATAGAGGTGGTGTCTTTGGCGTTCCTCTGCTTAAACGCTTCTCCGAAGTCTACGTGTACAGAAGAGAGTGAAAATGCGAATATTCTTTCATTCCTGTTTGTTATTATCATTCCTCATTCATTTTTTCTTTTGCCCGGACATGTCGAAAACCGCTGATGAACTTGAATTTAAAGGACAGAAATCTCCTATCTGGCTAAAGGAACTCTGTCAGAATGTTCAGTACGCATCTTATTGGTGTAAAATCTCACACAGACATCAAGATAATTCACAAGAGCCACCAGTTCCCAATAACTCAATCACGTCACCAGTAAGTTTAAGATTAAGCGAACTCTTAGGCCTATTCTTCAGTCGCTGCCGCACAGGAGTTTAGACCAAGGAGGCGCGAGAGAGGGAATAAGGAAGTCTTCTAAGACGAGATGTAAATCCAGTAAAACAAGTTGAAGATCAGGAAAATGACGAAAGTAACGACCTTCGTGAACATCACCATGTGATAACCTCTGGTTCTCGGGTCTTCCTCGGATATAAACTGACCATCGCCGCCATACAGTGGTTTGACTTGGCTGATCTTTGCGGTCGCGGAAGTGCGGGGTTTGTCGGGGCTTTCGGTGCCGTTAATGAGGCTGTCGACTATTGCGTGGAAAAGGATGATTAGGAAAGTGATTCCGATGCAGAAGAGGTGCCACACGTCCACCATCTTGAAGTACGAAGTCTTCGGCAGTGAGGTTGATACCTGCCGAGGGAAGCAGTGGTAAAATAAAGAAGATATCTACTTGTTTGTAAGTTTCAACAAAAAGACTTGACAACAGAGAACAGTTTTAGTGTTGGGACTGTTTGAAAGCTGGGATGCAATCAGTCCTTTTGAACAACGTATGAAGTCTTGCATTCAAGATATACTTTAAATGCATTTCAAATTATTATTAGTATCGAATAGATAATATACTTGAAACTTAAAATGTACAAATTGGATACACGAGATTTATGAAGAGACCCTTTAGTTCAGGAGAGAGTTTAAACATGAGGCAAAGAAGCAGAATATTAATTACAGAAAACTTGTAACGGGAGTAAAGAAGTGAGTCTTTAACAAAAGAAGAAGTTTTTTACATTCAGAACAGAAATTCACACTCCGAATTAAAGAAAACGGGCAAGTAACTTTCAAGTCGACAGAAATTAGCAGATTGCTCGCTGACTGACAATGAACTATTCCTGTCTCAACCTTCAAGGTAGGCTATGCGTTTCCACAATAAGAGAAAGGTAACTTGCAGCGAGGATTTAAACATGAATCAATCTGAGTTTATGTGCGTATTTTACTTGTGAAAAGAACGTTGCAATGACGAGCTGTGCCGTGAGGGCTGACATCATGCGAATATCGAAAAGTGTCGGTCTGAAGAACAGCGTGACGTAGCAAATGACGAGCAGAACCAGAGACGGGGTGTAGATGTTGAGAATCGCGTAGCCATAGAGGCGCCTCAGCGGGATAATGATCTTGGCTTCGCTGTAGAACTTGGTGTTGTCTATGTGGATATCCAACCGTCCTACCTGCAAGGAAGGGTGAAAAATGCTGTGATTCTTTGCTGTGATGTGATCAGTTGCCCTGTTTTCAGCGAAGGGTTTTAAAATATTATTTTTTCCTTTTTTTTTGTGACTGGGTGTCAAATTTATTGTAAAGCAATGGAACACATTGATTCCATATTCTTGACCGTTTCCATATTCTTGAGACTGGAGAGAAAGACATCTTTCTTCAGATATTCTAGGCTCTCAAATGTTTTTATTTTCAAACCATATTGTCTTGTCTTCTAATCAGTATAGTGCAGGTCATCAGAATGTAATATTGTTTACCCATCATAATCTTGGATTGCTTTTCCTCATATTTCAAATTCAGTAACGTCGTTAAACGCTGATTTCGTGATGCAATTATTATTATTATTATTATTATTATTATTATTATTATTATTATTATTATTATTACAAGACAAGTTACAACCCAAGTTAAAAAGGAGAATGCTACCAGCCTGCGGGCCTCAGTAATTTCCGGAAAGCAGTGTTGTCAGAACTGGGAAGGTTCTGTACACACCATTCTTCGCAACAGAAATAGCCTAATCTAGAACCTCCAGCTGCAATTCATTTTTACCCCAACATAAGCTCACTGTTCATAGGTTGTTCTACAAATGTAACTTTCTAGACTGCATGCCACTTTCTTTTCTTGGCCTCACTGTACAAGTCAGGCTTCACAATTCCACATAACTATGTGGAAGTTATAGGCTTAAGGATCAGTGTGTTGGATCAGTCTTTCACACCATTTATTACCAAAATGTGGCATTCCCTACTTTCCTTCTCATGTACTGAATCATGAATTTTACCCTTCGTCTCACACTGAAAGGGCTAAATTAAGCAGGTTGAAATGAGGCATCCTTCTTTAAATTGTATTAAACTGAAGGAATAATGGTATGATTAATTATCTATAATTATTTATGCTTACCTCATACTCTACCAGCTTAGTGTCCAGGGAAAAAGCCACAGAAGAGTTTTCTTGCTTAAAATACAGGAAGGTCCGTGGGGCAGACATGACACTCAGATGCATAAAGCACTTCTGTACATCAAATGGGTAAAAGACCAGATCAAAGCTACAGTCAAATACTGTCGTGTATTTCCTCTGGATTGACAGTGGGTTGGACTCGCCAAAGAAGACCTCCACTGAAATGAAAAGGAATTACGGTAAGAAACTGTGTAAGACATCTTGAAAAATGAGATTATGAGGGCAGCATTTAAAATGAAATGAATGTGTTATATTTGAAATAAGTTGGTCAGATTAAGATTTCAGCTGAAATTACTAGAATGAATTAGGCCTAAGTGACTTGAAAAATGAGATTATGAGGGCAGCATTTAAAATAAATTGAATGTGCTAGATTTGAAAAAAGTTGGTCAGATTAAGATTTCAGCTGAAATTACTAGAATGAATAGGCCTAGGTGACTTGAAAAATGAGATTATGAGGGCAGCATTTAAAATAAATTGAATGTGAGATTTGAAAAAAGTGAGATTAAGATTTCAGCTGAAATTACTAGAATGAAATTAGGCCTAGGTGACTTGAAAAATGAGATTATGAGGGCAGCATTTAAAATGAAAGTGCTATATCTGAAACATGTTGATCAGCTTAAGATTTCAACTGAAATAACTAGAATGAATTAGGCCTAGGTGACTTACCTTCCTCAGCAGCGGCTTCATCCCGTTTGTCTGGGCTCTGGAGGCGGTTGATGAACATAATTGCTTCACTATCGGTCTCTGTGTGGTAATTTCCATCGGTGTTGACAAAATCGACCATAGGAGTCCACAAATCCTTGAAGGTAGAATATGACAGAATGTTCAAAGTGTTGTTTTCTTTTGCATTCAGATAACTGACTCTGTTCTCCTTCCAAGTCATCTTAATGGTGTAGGTCATCTCAGCATTCATCATCAAAGTTCTCACATCTAAGGCATCTATGACGATCTCAATGAAGATGGGGAGACTGGTTTCGCCTTCTCCGACAGGCCTAGGCGGCAAGTGCTTTTGGTAATCTTGTGGGAATGCTATTGGGAAACAATCAATCTCATCACTTTTGTCATGGCAGTCATACCTCAAGTCACATCGACTCGATAGTGGAATGCAAGCGGCGTTGTCACAGGTAAACTGCTGTGCAGAACAGGGCGTCAGTAGAAGCATTCTCATTCCTCCTGGAGCCTGGCCACATACTTCACTCTCAAGAGTCCAGCGACGGCGACCCATTGGATATTCAGGGACATATTTCTCCATTCTAGCCATTGTCACATTTTCTACCACGTCGTACCAGACCCACCCACTTTCCTCCAATCGAATGTGGTATTTGCCGTAACCCTTGAAGATGAGATTTTCCTTGCCCGATTTGTAGGCAACAAAATACACGTTTCTCAGTTCTGATTCGCACGTTCCCAACAGAGAAAACCGCTTTTGCTCTGTAAATTTACAGAGCGCACACCTGACGTTTGCTTTGCAGTCGTCATCGTCGACGCCTTTCACATTTATGAATGCACAGTTTTCGTACTTGATTCCGTTCGGCTCACCTCGGGACCAGAAAATCCCCGTGGCAAGTTCGTGATCGTAAGTGTACCGCCATGTGCCGTCACTCTCTTTGTCGCTGAGAGCTGTCCAAAACTTGAAGTAGCAGTTAGAATACTCGCTGCTCTCATCTGGGTACCTAGTCTTTGTTAAATTCATCAGGAAATCTATCTCGGCTTGATTTCTCACGAAAGGCAAATGTGTGCCCAGTGCCTCGCAGATATACTGAGCTGTAAGTTCTCTTAGATTTGGGAACCAGAAGTACGTAGGGCCCACTTCTTGATCACAGAGGGTAGAGAGTTCGGTGTCATAGGAAGTGATGTCACGAAGTATCCATTCCACTTCCCAGGAAATATAATTACCTTTGGGGTCAGACTGGCACTTTGCAATGCTGTTAATTTCTTCTGCCTTCAGCACCCTATCCCAAACATTCACCTGTTGAAGAATATCAAGCTTGAACTACCGTTAAGAAGGGTCAAAGAAGGAGTTAATGTTATTCTGATTTAATGGATAATGATACTATTCTATGATGGATAGAAATGCAAAAACTGTGGTGTGTGAACTTCACCTCATTTGAGTTCTGAAAAGATTTTTCATGTTAATAAATATCTTGAGAAGTATAACTGACTAAAGAAATTCCAAGGTGATCAACCATGCTTTTAACAGGAGTGCCAATTTCTCATCCTTCTTGGAAGAAAGACAAACTTGGAGATTTATTTTCCTTTTTAAAAGGGTTTTACAAGACAGATTACAGAAGATTTACAGTTGTTGATGAGCTAATCGTCTTATACAGACAAAGTTTAAACTTAATTTCAAGAGCAGGATGCAGTCGATTTTGAGGACGGGGGGTTGGCAGTCCCATTAATGTATGTAAGAAAAATTATATAAAAATCTTTCATAGAATAAAACTAGTTTTATGACTTGAAATTAATCTGTACTTGTTTAATATCAGAATCTCTAGGTGAAAGGGTCCCAAAGTGAAAAAAACATGTCTTTCATTTCCTTTCCATCTTTTCCTGCTGTCTGATTTTGCTACAAATTCTCATCATATTTCTTCTTTGAATTTACCTAAACAAATCCACTTACCTGAGTCAGTTCTCCACTGAAGCTTTCATTTGGCACATCTCCTTGGCCTAAGTTCAGATAGTCGCCGTAAATTTCGCCCTTCACGTCATACACCTGATCGTTCGTCTGCACCCCATTGAGGTACGTCAGAATGAGGTGTTTGGTGTGATCGTAGGTGAAACATAAATGATACCACCTGTTCGCAGTAATAAAAAGGTTGGCTGAGGTAATGCAACACATGTAAACATAATATATGTATATTGTATGTATACAGGATCTGCTGTACTGGTCACTTTTTACCAGATACATATACAATTTTTATTAACCACAATGCCCTCTTAACTTCTCAGTTTCTTCACATTTTGGAAATGCTTGTCACTACAAAACCTAGAACCAAATGAAGAAAGAAATTAAGATATTCTAATGCCCGTATTGTTAGTAGCTGTCATGGATTTGTTCTCTTCTGTATCAGATCGACACACATCCAAAACAGGAGTCAGTACTGTGAGGCTGAAAATTCTTGCTTTCTGGATGTTGGGGCCCCTTGTCTCTAATGCCTCATGTACATCATCTATCCATCCCTTCCTGAGTCTTCCTTTCCTGGGGCTGCAGCTGTTATAGCATCTGTGATTTGGTGACTTTCACACTACATGTGGCATGCAGAATGCTACTTTCTGTCATTTACAGAAGTGAGAAAGTGATTGCCATTGGCCTCATCTGAAGAGGCTCTTCCTGTCATTGGCCTCATCTGAAGAGACTCTTCCTGTCATTGGCCTCATCTGAAGAGGCTTATCCTGCCATTGGCCTCATCTGAAGAGACTCTTCCTGTCATTGGCCTCATCTGAAGAGACTCATCCTCCATTTAGGGGACATTTCCTCCTGCCAGGTGCTCCTCTTTCTTGGGGTACATTATAGTGAACCCCAAACCATTAGTACTAGTTTGGGAAGTGGATCATACCCTTTGCTACCAACTTATTAGCAGCCCACAACAAAAAGATTGATCTGATATAATCATATGGTTGCCATTGGCCTGAGGATATACCCAACTGGCATTTAAGAGGCATATCCCAAGGGGTTCCAACCCTCTGCTTAATACTCTCTTGCCTTGAATACTGTGCATTAGAATCCCAACCCATTTGCTATATATATATATATATATATATATATATATATATATATATATATATATATATATATATATATATATATACATATACATACATATATATACGTACATACATACACATGTATGTAAAGAATAACTTTATTTTTGTTGATTAAACGATGTGACTGTAGTACTTACCTAAATGCCCATAAGTTTGTGTCGAGGATTTGAAAATTCCATGTGTGTGCGAAAACAGGCCTTACACGCTCAACCCAAATTTCTGAAAGATCAACGATGTCGTTATAACTCACAGACATGTGATATATATATATATATATATATATATATATATATATATATATATATATATATATATATATATATACTGTTGCTATTTATTACACCTTTCTCCTATTGCAAACATTTTCAATTTCTGTTACTAGTCTCTGCAGTTCCTCTTCACTTTCTTCAAACAGTATTGTATCATCTGCAAACATCGGCTGTTTCAATCCATTCACAACCAATTTTCATATTCCACGAGTTTGCATTTACATTTATTTTCCTTGATCAGATTTCTAGTACCTTGTAGAAAGATATCGCGACGAAAATATGGCCTACATATGACACCCATATCTCAGATTCACTTAGCCTATCTTAGTTAAGTTTCATGTTATTTTATCATACTTTTAACTACAACAAATATCTAACGTAACTTTTATACACGAACATTCATACACTAAATCCTGGTAGTCTCCAAGCATAGGCTAACGCAATTTATCATCAAAAAGTTACCTTAGCATTCTTAATTTGTTTTTAAAAGACCACGAATGTATAAAAAAATAATTTTATGTGTCACCTGCACATTTTCCTATAATTTTTTCCTTTGCTAAGTCAGTTACATTTTGCTTTTACATTGGAACTATTCAACTAACCTCCTTTCAACATCGCTTCTCTGTTGGTGACTCGGTCTTCAAGTTTAAGTAAGTTCCCTCTGCTATGAAGGAAAAAGATCTTGAACCTTGCGCAAAGAGTCACAGAAAACAGCTTTCTCGAGCGGTCAATTTTAAGAGGATACTCTGCCATTGTGCTGTTGACTGCTAGTCCGTCCTCTTGGAACCGAAAAACGCGAAGACCCTCTGATCCTCCACCTGTTTGTAAAAGTATGTATGTTTGAGAAATTGAGGGACAGTTTTAGGTTAAATGTCATGTTAGACTGTGAATAGACGATATGAAATTGAATGCAATCGAATGGATCGTTATGAGGAATGTATATATATATATATATATATATATATATATATATATATATATATATATATATATATATATATATATATATATATATATATTTTTGTTTTGTGTATGTGTTTTTATTATATTTATACGGTGATGACAATAATCGTTGTTTAAAATTGATGCTGGTAACTTAATGGGTTAGAAGAAATACTTTTTACTACATCTAAGTAAAGGTGACAGAAGTTAAGGTATGAATTGTAGGAATATAATGTTACCTGGTTTACCAGGGATATACGGGAGGATTTTGGTCAAAAAAAAAAAAAAAAAAAGACATACCAGAAACACCGATAAGGGAAGAGGGTTTGTGGGTCAAGCGTTTTTGTTCAGTATAATGCGAGAAGTTTGAAAATAAATCGAAAAAGCTGTGCGTGGAATACAGAGACCCAGAAGCTTAATGACAGAACTGGTAAAGCGGCAATATGGTGGATGTTCGATATGAACAGTATAAATAGAAGATAAGATAATGACCTTAAAACTTGTTTATTATGGAAGCAAAACATGATAGGATATGGAGAAAAGTGAGTGGATTATAGTTCTCCATGGCTACTCAGTATCTTTATGAATTAAATGGCTGGAGGAATCATGGAAAGAACATTAGAGATTGATGCAAACTTGCAGGATAAGATAAGTTGTAAATGGGGTGTGGACTGGTTGATGCTGGCAGACAATACAATACTGACTGGAGATAGTGAAGAGAAACTGCAAAACTAGTGACAGTCTGAAATTTGAGAGTGAGCGTGAGCTTGTGAAGAGATCAGCAGGAAGCCTAAGATTGTGTGCAAGGAGGAGGCGACTGACAAAGTATATAGGCTATAGAGGGATTTGATGCGCTGCAGAATAGCCTTCTGTGCAGATGCATCAAGCAGCCAGTGGTTTGAAAGTCTGACAGCACAATGGATTTATCCGAGATTCAACACTGAAAGTAGGAATGTGGCAGTGACTGCTGCGTTGATTTTTATCTGGAGTCACCCTCTTTTTAGGATAAGCAGATGGATGTACTTTGATGTATCATACTTGCTATTATCTGCTTAAGTTATTCTCGTGAGTCTAGGTAAACTAACTTTAGTCTAGTGTCGATGGTTTACTCTGCTGAACCCTTTAAACGAAATGAAATGTGTGGAAGTCTCGTCAGTAAGTTGTGGAACCTGTCTCCAGATATTTCAGATTTATTAATTTTACTGAATTAGAGAATTTGTGTCGCCGTGTGAGTGTTAGGATCGTTGCATTCGTCTCGTGTGATTGCCCTACTCCGATTGATGGCGTTGACGTAGAATGCTGAGCCAGTTCCACAGTTATTGTACCGTGGGTCCCTTCAGTCTCGAGTCTGAGTTCCCGTGAATTGCTTGATGGTACGCTCAAACGTAGTTTTTATTGCTTAGTTATTTTTTTATCTTTTGCTTATTTGTTTTTATAGTTTGTTCATTAGTTCACCGTGTGCAATTTCAAGTTTTGCTATTTGTTACTATTTAGAGTTTGATATATATATATATATATATATATATATATATATATATATATATATATATATATATATATATATATATATAAAATTATTCTCTTCTAATTATTTCAATTCTACTACTTTCTTTTATATCTTGTTTTATTTTCATTTTTTAATTTTTTGTTTCACATTGTCATTTGAATTTGTGTAACTTTGCCAGGCAAGGTCGTAGAATTTTGGCTTATTCCACATGGGTTTATGCCCATTAATAATAATAATAATAATAATAATAATAATAATAATAATAATAATAATAATAATTCATCCTCTTGCAATGACGTTCCTTCCGACTATGTACGGAAAATATCCGGATTTCATAATAAAGTTTTTTATATGTATATTTCATAGCACAAAACACGGTACCGATTGTTATGATACTTTTAACCATTTCTCCCTCCCCAATCGTTATCTATAATTCCTTCACGTATTTGAATTTGTTATTCTTCTTTGGGAGGTATTATTGTAGAAGACCCTTGACGGACCTAAACATTTGTTCATCTTCTCAACCCATTTTCTGTAACCTTTCACTTTTCCTTCCCTAACGCGCGGACTTAACCAGGGTAACCATAAGGAAATAAAGAATCCTTTCGCTTAGAGCCAGTCGCAACTTGCAGTACTCACCGACAGTTAGCAGAACCACTGCTATGATTGAGATTCTTCGCAGTCGTGACCCCATTTTTAGGCTTTCAGGGGTCAAGGAACTTGGGCGGAATCTCGGAAGGTGTTCCGAAGTGATCTGGAAATAGGATGAGTCTTATGTTATGGATGAGATTTTTTGCTTCTATACCTGGTTTGACCTGGTAACTCCTTTACAGTGGTTTGTGTTGAATCTTCATAGCAGTATATATATATATATATATATATATATATATATATATATATATATATATATATATATATATATATATATATATAACTGCGTATGGCGGAATGTCCAAAACTGAATTAAAAGGGTAGATCCATGAGACTGATGATTACAAAGAGAAAATCACAAAATAAGCATTAATTTTCCTTTTAAAAAACTCTGGAATATATTTCAATTTCATAATGGCAAAGCCTTACTTGAACTCAGTTTTTGAACTGCATATTTTGAATTACAATCCAATCACTGTGATGTCATATAGGATGACTTAAAATGGTTAAGGTTTGGACATAATTAATCAATATAGTCCCGGAAAATAGCTGTCTCAAGAAATTTTGGCCAATATTCACATTAATTTACGGGTTTTAGTCGGCACATGTGTAACTAGTTCCCACAAAATAAATTTCTGGATCTTTCCTAGATAGTGACCCCCACGCGTTTTAACCCGGTATGTATCCACCTTTGCGGCGCGTCTAGCACAGGCCCGTTGGGGATTACCGTAAAAATATTAACATAGACTGTAAATATCATAAAGATAATAACCCCCAAGAAATATTAGTCCAAGATAACGGCCCCCGAAAACCCTTGGGAGTCACTATGTAGAAAAGATCAAAATTTTTTTTTATCACTTGTAAGGCCCAATAATATTTAAAAGCTTTTTCTGTGGAAAATCCTGAGAGTGGCGTCTTTTTGAGTTTCCCCACGTGTCTGTGGATAAGGTTGATTACCACATTTCCCCCACAGAACTAAATATAAAGTATTTTTACCGTTCACTGGGGTTAAAGAGTTTCCCGTCGAAGCCTGGTTGTCCCTGTCATTTTGAGTCACTTCTGACAAAAATTTGTGGCTCCTCTAAGATATATCAACGCTAATTCGTAGACAACTTACACGCTCAAGGTGAAAAAAGGCTGGACGTTTAAGCATATTTCTTGAGTTCTTTTGGCATTTGAATAATATTAGCATTGTATTTCATCGTACGTCATTTTGATAAAAATTTATGAGTGAGCCTTTTCCAGAACGCTGATCTTCATCCTTCCACTGCTTGCTAGGATTGCTGAAGTGTCATTTTGAAGCTTTGGTATAGATGCTTTGATTTTTTATTTTTGCTTCTGTATAGCTGTGTGCTTAGAAGCTATATTTAGAGACTTGCTATGTCCGTTTATTTATTTATTTATTCTGGACAAACTTGGCAAAAGAGTGAGATTAGATTTATTCAAACAATATCGTCCAGTTAACCGTTAGGCCTTTATTTTCAAAGATGTTAGCTTAGATGTCTGAGGAAGTGTATTAGATTCCATTCACAGATTTTTTTTAAGGGACCAGCGTAGGGAGTTTGTTGTCAGAGGTGATTTGGTAAGCATTGGCCTATGGAGTCTGGTGTTCCGCGGAGAAATGGTCTGGGACAAAGATTGTCTTTACTTATACGAGTGACTTGATTTCTGGCCTAGATAATTAGGTGGCCATCAGATTTGACAGATATCTAGAATTTTTACTTCGTTATAGCGACATCGTATGATCCTCACTCTCTCCTATTTCCTAGAGCATAAGAGCATAATGAGTGCAAAGACGAAACCTAAAGAGACAGACCACAGTTAGCGGTTGTGTAAACACTTGAAACCTTGGTTTCCTTCCTAAACTTACCGAAGGGTAAAGCCGAACCTCCGGTGAAAATGTGAAACTGCCAGCTTCCCTCTGAAGAGTTTCCTTGGAAATGGCGAAATGACTTATAGCAATTAGACACGAAGACGATTCCTGGACACTCCTCCCACAGGCGTGTCAAGTGACCGAGCATGCGCATTGGTTCCTGGCATTCGGGGCGACGGAATAAAGGATTCATGGAGGTTTGACACTGTCTCAAGATAGTTTCCAAGGTTTGTTCTTTGTGTGAGGCATCTGCTAGAAGAGCTTTGCACAAAGGGCAGAAGTGAATGTGTCATGGCCGAGAGTCACGGCTTTCGGTAATGTTAGAAAGGCCTTGTAACGAAACCAAGGTTAGGCGATGAGAAATCTTTGAAAGAGTATGACATATATATAAGTTTTTTTTTTTTTGTATTTCGATTGATGTGAGGAAATACAGTTCAGATGATATATTTCGCTTCATTCAGTAAGAATCTTTATCCATTTTTAGTGCATTTCAGCTAATTAAAGGTTACTGTCACATCGGTTCATTTTTTTTTCATTTAGTGCATGTTCTTCAAATCCTTACATTCTTTCAAGAGAGTTAAGAGTTCCTCTGTTCATTCCTCTTTCGATCACACTTAATACTCAGATCTCTCTTTTTTTTTATTGAATATCATATTAGCATCTCAAAACATTGTCATTAATTTTCCTAATTTTGTGAAATAATTGCACCTATAAGCATCTCTATTTAACTATTTTTAGGTAAGAAAGACTCTATTAAAAGTACATATATTAATTTTCTGTTGCTGTTCTTTCTTTGCCGTGAGAACATGTTCAATTATCCTTCATTCATCTGTCTTTTCTCTTCTTTACCGAGGCTGTTTCGTCCATTTCTACAAATTTCATAACATGAATCATTCAGGGAATGACTCACTCTCGCTTGGTCTCCTCGCCCTGGCACCCCAAAACCCCGCTGAAAAAATTAAATCCTGTGCCAAAAGCCAGCGAAGAACAAACTCCCACTGTTAGCCAGTCTTCGCAAATACCAGGTGTCGACCCGTCAAAACTTTCCTGAAGCCATCTTGCAAAATGAGAAAACGGCCCTGTCTCCATCGTTGCTTGAAAGACAGGGAGGCTCCTCTCTCGCATTCCTAAGTGTCTGTCATCAGCAGAATTTCCATGCATAATTCGCTGTGGTCTTTGTTGGGAAATCTTTTGAAGGCCCCTCAAGCGAGGAGGGACGGTGGGCTAACTGAGAGTGATCGACGGGACCGAGGTTTTTTCTGGGGAGAAATCTGTAATTTTCTTTCTCTTTGACCCTTTCTGAAAGTCAAGGGCTTTTTTTGACGGGAGCAACAAAGGAAAGTTGATAATGGAGTGACTCTTTTGTCATCTTTTTCTGGCCTCCTCAGCTTCCAACTTTTCTCCCTCCTCCTTCCAAGGAAAGCAAAAGAAACAGATATAGGCCTAGACATCTACCTCCTCCTTCCAAGGAAAGCAAAAGAAACAGATTTAGGCCTAGACATCTACCTCCTCCTTCCAAGGAAAGGAAGAAACAGATATAGGCCTAGATATCTACCTCCTCCTTCCAAGGAAAGCAAAAGAAACAGATATAGGCCTAGATATCTACCTCCTCCTTCCAAGGAAAGCAAAAGAATAGGCCTAGATATAGGCCCTCCTTCCAAGGAAAGGAAGAAACAGATATCTACCTCCTCCTTCCAAGGAAAGCAAGAAACAGATATAGGCCTAGACATCTACCTCCTCCTTCCAAGGAAAGGAAGAAACAGATATAGGCCTAGACATCTACCTCCTCCTTCCAAGGAAAGGAAGAAACAGATATAGGCCTACCTCCTCCTCCTTCCAAAGAAAGCAAGAAACAGATATAGGCCTAGATATTTGTATAGGAGGAAACCCCTACAAAACGATATGTTACGAATAAAATATGTAGCTTTTTCATAACATGTACTCTGTACATTGCACAGGGATTTACATGTTCTGAAGATGATACGATTATATAAAAATGGTATTTGATATACAGTGATTTATATTGCACGTAATTGTGTATACACAGATAAGCATACATGCAAATACTTTTTTATACTTTCATCTATGATTACAGTTCGCGTGTATGTGTATTTTATACGCCTAAGCCATCCACAGTGAATTTTTCTGGATTTGCGTGTTCATATATATATATATATATATATATATATATATATATATATATATATATATATATATATATATATATATATATATATATATATATATGAGTTTTTTCAGTCGAGAAACATGCCAAGCGCCATCCCGGGTCAAAGTATTTTTAATATGATTTATTACATTTTAAAAATGGCACTTGGCATGTTTCTCGACTGAAATGCTCATATATAGTATATATATATATATATATCTGTTCGGTATTAACCTGGTATGTATCCAACGAGTTGCCAGTACTAAACACGGCGGAAGCTCCTTGGAACGCCGTGTTTAGTACTATAAGCCCCTCGGGAATCAAAATATTACATACACCCACTTCTATATTGTGCAATCGACAAATCATATTAATAAAAACGATATCTTCGTGCGGCCGTCTACTTTCCTAAGCGCGAGTTTGCCCTGGACTTCGACAAAGGTGGATGCATACCGAGTTAATAGGCTACCCATCTGTTCCTCCTTCCTGAGAGGGCTCGTGCTGTTTTTCAAATTTGGGAACGACATTCTTATTGGTCAGAGATTTTTTTTACAGGTATACCAACGATGATGGCAAACCAGCAAGCAGCGATGATAATCAAAGTAAAAATGCTCACAGCTGCTCCTTGGGACTGGCACCCAAACCTCATTTTGGGAAACTTGAGATGAACCGAACAGTTACGTTCTTTGCTGGTCATTTTCTTCATGGGAGTATTTGGAAACTGATAGCAGTCATATCTTAAGAATTAGGGAAAATCTCATCGCATTTTAAAACCGTTTAACACATCTGGATTCAACATGAAACAAATATGCCATGTTTTAAATTTGAAAAAAATCGACGGCCAAGGAGTGAAAATGAAACCATTTGAATTAGACTTCAATGAAAGTATTCAAGAAGGTCTACATTTTCTTCAATTCAGTCAAGGATGAAAATTTCATATCCTTGGAAAACCACGTTTTAATATTTATCGTAATAGATAATTATATATTTATCATAACAGATATTATAAATAGAAACTTGTCTGGGTCCCACTTCCGCTTACATCTGACACTGGCTTTAAATTAGGACGTTTCTCTTTTACATGAAGAATTGATAAATATTAATCTCATGAGCCAATGATAATGTAAATGCACTATCTCTTTTGACATTCAAGATGGAAATCTGCCAAATGTGTGTACTTCCCACAAATCCTTTAGAAGCGTTGGCTGAGTCTTAACTTAAGGAACTTAGCTGTTGTTTTGGTCTGAGACAAAACTTCAGTCTACCGCTGAAGGGAAACTTGAAGTTATCATTTTCTGGAACTGCTTTCATATGAAACTATCGCATTATTTACATATTCTCGCCGCTAGCTCAATTTCATTCCTGCATCGTTAAGCGTCAGAGTGATCTTTGTGCGGAAAATCGGGTGTGGGGCTGACTGTTCGGAAATCAGAGTAAACAGTACCGAGAAAAGTGAGTGAACTGCGCCATGACGCGAATTGTTACAGTGTCTGAGCTGAGACTTGTTGGTTCGACTCTTAAGACTGTAATTTATATTTCACCTTAGAGAAGATCGATGTCCTTTCGAAGCTGTGGTAAGTAAGCTGTTTTGCGTTGTTACTGAAACAAAGAACCAGACGAAATAAGAAACAACTAATTTCATATAATTGATGAGCAGATTTCCATCTTCGCTGTCTTCGTTGGCTGTTAATGAATTGTCGTATAACTCGCAGTTGCAAGTGGTTTCATCGCATTAGTGCAGTGTGTTTCGCCAAACAATTTTTGTTGGAGTTGCAATGATGTTAGGGGACACTTAGGGACATACTGATTGGGTTTACGGGAATCTATACCAATTTAAATTCACTTTCCCTCATTGAATATCAACTGAAACTTTTCTAACGCTTCGGAACTCTTTCAACACCCCCCCATTTTGAGTTGTTTCAAGCGTTCCAGTCGTATTTTTTCTATTCCATATTACTTGAAAGCTTTTTTAACAATTCCCTCCAGTGTCTGCCGTGCAGGATTGTTAGGCCTATGCTGTTTACTACTGTAGGTCTAATTGTCTTAATGGCCTCAAAGGATATACAGTATGTTACTTTCTCACTATTGATCATATCAAACCATTTCTGTAGTTGGTTGATTATGTATCCCATATCTTTCATTCCAAAGTATTCATTCAGGTTAGGGGCTATTCGTCCTGAGCTGTACTTTTTTTTTCCCAGCCTGCATGTTCATTACACAGTCTTTGAGTGACTGGAGTTGCAACCCTGATGGCTGTAGGGTTAGGACGACTAGTAGTTGATCCGAGGATGTTAGGTCACACAAACCCATGTCTTAGGTCTGAGGCTAATCCCAAAAAAAAAAAACATCTACAAGCTCCTGTTAACCATCTCTTAGAAGGAAAACAATGTCACTTTGACGATGAGTTTTCATTTCATTTATCATTTTGTTGATATACGGTAAAACAAAACTAGCCATGATTTAAAATGAAAAATGTTCATGAACTAATGGATATAAATTTAGGTCTTCAGTAGGAAAATTCGTGCTCGCTCAGCAATTAACCCTTCAAATACACGCACAAAATTCCAACACACACAAACACACATGTGTATTTCAAACTGCCTGTGCTACAGAACTTGTTACACTTAACTGGTATCTAAAAAAAACAGTAAATATTCTAGTTTTAGCGCATTGGTAACTGTTATATCCATATGATCACATTTACTGCCAGGCAATGTTTTTTGTACAGTAAATTATTGTCTGTTACGTTTTTCCATCATTACCATTGCCAGTCATACTTCCATCAGAAAAACAACAACGCCAGTTTCAAGACATAATCAATCAATCAGAAAAATAATTCACTCGGGTGCTATGGGTTTGCTATATGGATATAAACTTATTAGATTTTCCTTTTGAAAAAACATATATTTTTTTGTAACGAGAGTTTTTTATAACTTCTTTTTGCTTTGTTATTAAAAGCAAGGCAATTCATTTACATTTTTAATCCTCACTGTATAACGCTGAAGAATACGATGAAAGGATCAATATTTAAAGGGGAAAAACAATTAAAAATATAAAAGTTAAAGTTCGTTTTATAGTTTTCATTGTTGCAATTTACTGTTTATAGAAAACGAGTTTAGATGGCTAACGAATTTGTTTTAGTTATGGCTCAATCTTCCTTAGAATTTCATATTTTCTCCATAATTTTACGCTAATTTTTATACGTATAAGGAGATAGTAGAAATTTTAAATTCGCAAACAAGTAAAATTTAATGTTTTCAGTGACAGCATTCAAACTAATCTGGACCTACAATAATGTAAATTCAGAGGTAATTTAGGCTATTAAATTTCCTTTATAAAATCTCACTGCTTATTGCCGTTTCTTCATATATTCACTTCTGTTCCAATGTAGCGCAGTTGGGTCAGAGTCTGGACAATGGTGAATGCAATGTACAGAATAATCTATTCTGAGTTAATGTATTTTAACCTTCTTAGGCCAAGCAACGTTTCCTGGTTTCCTGATTTCTCTCAGTTGGAACTGTCAAATGTTCACATTTCTCGTGTTTATTTTGTCCATTTACTTCAGTTGAACCCAAATTCAAATCACATGGTTCCACGGCCACGTTATGCTTGCAGTTGTATCTGATTATACTGTTGTGGGGTTTGTTATTATCTGTGAGAGCAGACACGAGTCTTTTATCACTCCTCTTCAGAGAATTCATTCGAAACAAAAGTGTTTCATATTTTATAGTATTACTGGTTGTCAATTTCTGCCCTGTTATTTACTTTACCGCAACTTATCTTTCTCTAAGGTTTGTAGGCCTATTATCTGGCTTTGCACGTTAGGCAAAAATCACCAGAACATCTGCAATTATGAAATTTCTTTCCAGATGTTGATTTTTCTTTTGTCTTTGTCTTCGTTCCAAAGATTCTCTAGGCCTTTTTTATTATATCGTAATCTAGGACTTACTGCTTAGTTTCATGTTTGTGAATCAGGTCTATAAAGTTTCCTGTGATTGGACCATCTTATTGGTGCTTTTATTTTTGTTACTTTACAGTTTTGAATTAAGCAGTTTTATATTGTATACACAATTCCCCATAATGTTTTTAAAACATAAAAGACAATAGCATTTTCACATATTCTATTTTTTGAAGACTTTCCCAACTAATGCTTTCTTTAAAAATTCTGATCAGACTTAATTGCTAATGTTTCTTTGAGCCTTAATCATTTAGGTTAATTAACATTTCCTTGCTTTACTTTTTATTTATTTTTTTTATTCATTTAAACCTTGGCTAGATCAAGTTCTCTGTCCCGTTTGCCATCGTATAGAGAATATGCTTCGCCGAATTCACTGAGCACTTGGTTTATGCTGTGGGTGGTAGACTGACAGACGAGAGCAATCCTTTCATACATTACAATCCGGTGAGGTAGGGAAATGTGAAATGTGACTACAACTTACATCATTACACTGAAATAAAACTATCATCTGGCATCTTTTAATCTGTTTATTTAGTGAAACACGCATACATTTTGTACAGAAAGTAGGTTATCACAAAATAGCATGAATATGAGGGTATGCCCCCTTTCTCATTTGGAAAGCATAGCAGGCACTTCATTAGGTTCAGACGTGGAACAGGCCCACTTCTACTCTAACAAAGAAATACACTTTATTTGTATTATATAAAATAACTTTACCATTAAGACCCTGTAAATGTTGGACATCTTGTTTCATCTTTAGCAGTAAAGTATCACGGAGTAAATTAATGATTTTTATTTACAAAGTATCATCATTTACATATCCTGTCCTAACTGTGATGTGACCGAGAATCATTGATCTCATAATTGAAATGGATGTACACTCGAGGATGATACGTCTTATGCAGTCTAGCAAGCAGACTGGAAACATTGTATGAACGCTACCGTCTATAAACTTGGTTTCCCTTTAAAAATGGCAAATAAATGCATAGAAAGATTAGTAAAGAAAATGAACTTGAGGTCATTTGGAGTGGCAATTTTTACTTAATCTATTAGGGAGAGAGAGAGAGACTAGATTACCTTGAGATAATACTAGGATAATACGAGATATATAAATACATTAGTTTGAAAAGAATATGTCAGAAAATTAATTTTTCCACCTCCCTTTTTTGTTTCGTAATCCACTTGTGTATTGGACTTGGTAATGAAATGCAACTGTGACTGAGATGATTTCAGATGGATGGAATATTTTTACACAGTGGAAATATCGATGATTTCATTGCCTATTACCTTTTAATTAGAATTTATAAGTTATGGCAATTTATATCTATAAGGTAGTTGGAAAAACTGAATAGAAAACAGTTAACTACAAAAACAAACATCTCTAAGTGTGATTTCAGATGACAGAGGAAACTGGAAAGGGAATTTTGTCACCCAAACATATACAATGACAGCATTTTAGAGGTCAATCATTTGGTACAATTAGAAACCAATTTATTTGCCTCGGTGTATCGGAGAATCAAGAATACTACTTATGTACATCATTAGGAGCAATTTCTCGGCAGAGAACCCATTACACGACACAACACTGTAAAACGTTCATACAGTAAGTTTTCTGACTGACAGTTATACCGTCATTTTATGAAGGCACTTTGTCAACTTGTTTTCTTTGCTTAATGCTCTTTAAGAGCGTCCAGTCCAAAGGTCTCATTTGGTTAGGAAATTAGATTAACTCGAATGTTTTCTAGTTTTAAGTTTTCCAAAATATATCGTTGTAACTACAGATTCTTTCTGAGAAAAGCTCTTGGCACAAGGGTCTCCAGTTATGGTGAAAGTAACTTGTTGCACTCTGACATTCTTTGATCCATAGTCTTTTCAATAACAGTACACTCTGACATTCTTTGATCCATAATCTTTTTCATAATTTGTGATAAATTGCAGAGAGTTTAGGAAGTACTAGAACTCTCTGCACCATTCGCACATGGCATCATATTTCCTGATAGCCGTTTGATTTATTTTTATTTTTTGTTTTTGCAGTAAACATTTTGATAAAACCAAAAATTAAAATTACCAGTCTGAATGTATATTAGGTTAAGACTTCTTCCATTCCTGTGATACTGGTTTTGTTCACTCCCAAGGGGCTTCCTTCTTTGCGCAACCCATTTTGTTTTTGCTTTCTTTATTTCCATTCATCATTTCCTTCTGTGAATGCTCGAAATCTTGTACGACCCTCTATGAAACCCACACAGGTGCATTCCGCCCACTGGACACATCGTTTCTCGTCTGAAATAGAAAATATATTGCGTCTTAGAGTAAGTTTTTCATGTTTGTGATTGGAGATTTGAGAGGTAAAAGCAGGCTTAATCTGAACATCAAAAGTAACAAAAATAAATAATATAACACATACACACTGTCACTTTTATAAGTTGCATCCTTTGTTGTATTATTGAGAGAATTTGTTGTCAGCATATTTTAAGTTACCATTAAAGTCAGGTATTCTACACATAACTTCACGATACAGTTGCTGAACTGAAAATACTGACCTCTACATCAAACGGCTAAGGAAGAGTTCTCTGAGCACTGGGTTTTGAGAACCGTCTCGGCGTAGCTGGAGTCTTTTCGTCAAGAGACGTCATAGAATCATTCATTTTAGTAAAATGACGACTTTTGATATTCCTCACGTTAGTCACTACGGGTTTCCTAACGCCGTTCGGGTTTCTTGGCGCGGCCTGTAGCCTCTTTGTGGGATACCCCGGGCCTTTTCTTGGAATGGGCTTCCGTTCTCTAACAGGGACTGGTTTCGGTTGCCTCGTGTCCTTATTTTCGTTGGCAGAAGATCTTTCACTGTCAGCCAGTATTCCCGAGTCACTCGACCTCCCACTGTTGATGGATGAGTTAAGAACAGAGCTTTCCCCAGTCTCTGGTCTGGGAATTTCTTCCGTGAGAACTGACGCAAATCTCACGCTTTTCTTCCCTCTCTGGGGCTTGTTTGGGTCGTTGGTGGGTTCTATCGTTTCCCCGAAGCTAATGGCTGGGTCGTTTCCTTTTATGTGAACTTTGGGAGGCGTTGGCGGCCGGAGTTCCCCTTGTATCGGTATTTCTTCGCACTCGTCTTCTACAGGTTCTTGCAGCGGTTTCTGACCTAAGGCTGCTCTGCTAGCATTGTTGACGATGTGGTTTGCTGCGCCAAGGTCGGCCTCGCGCGGTTCTTTGTCGTAATCATAATGATCATCAATATGGAATTGGCCATCGAAGTCGGTTAAATCTTCATACCCAAGCATCACGTCGCACAGGTCGTAAGTAAACCTTGGGGTGTCATTCTGCTGTTTTGCAAAAGCCATCAGAGACTTGTTTTCAATCATGTCAAGATAAGTTCCCTCTACCGTCCGAATGTGAAGCCCTTCAGACGTTGCGAAAAGTATGGGGGTCTTGAAGCCAACTGCATTTTTCGAGTTCTTCTTTTGTGATTTGTAACTGCTTTCTTTGCCGTCTGCTGAATTGCTGCTAGACATCTTATTGAGGTAGGGTCTGATTGGTTTGGGAGAGGCCACGTTCACAGAATTAGGCCTACAGCACATTATGAGTCCCTCACTCTTAGCCCTGACGTCCCTCAGTATAACGAATACCAATATAGGCACAATGAGGTCATACAGGAACCTAAGCCATATGAATGCAGTTTCATATCCTGGGGTAGAAATGATTTCAGGAATGCGTCCAGGATGCATAGTGATGTTTGTTGTGTTGACGTGTGAACTAGTGATGTTTGTGTGATTGAGTTTCTGTAACTGACTGTCATCCAACATGGCCTTCGTCATGCGGAAGCCACTTCTTGGCAGTGGGATGAACCGGTTAAAGGTTTTGTCGTCTCCCTGTTCGTCGTCCGTTTCATTGGCCCAGTGTCTCGTCACCATGGGCCCAATAGTACTCAAGGCTGTAAAAGGCAGCCAACAGATCAAGTAGAAAATGACTGCGAAACCAACAAACACAGCGGGATAGAACTCGTTCCTGTAGTACGGCGTCATCAAGATTTGGTCGAAGTAACTCATTGTTTGGTTACCTTTGATTTTCTGCTTCTTCCGTTCCTTGTGAAACACTGCCGAAGTCACACTGACTAGGACTACCATCACCGGTGTGCAGCCACACAACACCAGGAGGACGTGGACGATGAGGTAGTAATCGTCGTTTGGATCAGCCACTGCGCAGGAGTACCTGTTCCTGTAAGGCATACTCATTATCAGACCACAGACGAGAGGCAGCGCCATTAGAAGAGCCACTCCCCACGTCGCACTTATTATCACGCCCAGTTTAAACTTGGTCATGTTTAGATATTTGGTGAATTTCTTGGCCGCAGCTATTCTGTCGATCGTCAGCAACGTCACTGCAAAGGCCATCTCGCTGTTCAGCATGTTGATGGTGAAACTGTTGAAGTAACTGAGGTAATAGCCAAACAGCCACGGCGCTGTTGTCACATAGCCAATGGCAATGCTGATGTTGAAGAAGCAATCCATCATGCAAGTGGCGGAGAGATTGATGACCAGATGGCAGTAGAGAAACCTCTTCAGAGTATAACTGGTTGCCACTGTTACCACCACCATCAGATTCAGAATGAACGCAGCCACGAAGATGATGGAGAGAAAAGCAGCAGCGATGAACGGACCGGGGTCCTCTGGGCACTTGGTGATGTCGGGAACGAGTACCAATTTGCGGGTCCCGTTTATCTCCTCGTACGCAAAGTCGAGTTGGATTTTGAAGCCTTCACACATCTTGAAAGACTTCTGCGATCACTTTCTTGAAGAGCAAAAATGGAGTTTGTGAGTTACCATATGTAGTCAGCCAGTGACGTAGACTTTGTCACTGCATGTTTACTTTTCAAGTGTTTCCTGATTGAAAATGCGATTTGGTTCTCGAGATCATTGCTGCGTCTCGCTTGTCGGCAAAGATGGTTGTTCAGTAAATGTATTCAGTTTTCAACGCTACATTAACTGTTCTCAGAAGTTTCTGGGAAGAAATTGCGGTCTCAGGGAACGTTGCCCTTCTGGAACGTGACGAACGAGAGACAGGAAGTCTTTGTAAAGCCTCTCCTCTTCTTTCATTTTTCCGATCAGATGAAGGCATTCTGAAACAAAATAAGAATAAATTGTAAGTAGGCCTATTAAGGTAAAATTTTTATTGCATCCATATATGACAAAATCTGAATATTCTTAATAACATGAAAACGCAATCATAACAAACAGTGCTCTCTAGAAATATCAGATAACTGATTATGAAGAAGTCATTTTTGACGCCATTCTTATCGTATATTTTTCTCATTTAAATCATAAATTTAATTATTACTGAAAAGGTTACGGTATATTTACTGTCAAAATGTCTCACAAAAATGAATATAAATGTCTTTATACACCGTAATTACCTCAGAATGATTTCTACATATGCTCTCATAAAAACGCACCCCTGTCTGAAGGTATACCTTATCATTATGTGGTTGAAGTTTATAAAGGTAGAAGCCAAAAATAGAAAAGTCATGTTAGAGAACGTTGGTATATATAAGCGTAATCAAGGCAGGTGAGACTGATAAGAAAGACGATTGAAGCGTAAATAAGTAGGAGGTCGATGAAGAAGATGACACAAAAGATAACTAGAAGAATTTTATGGACAAAAATGAAATATTCAAGGATTGTATTATTGGTCACTACGTAGTGCTTATGTTTAACAGTTATGTAGACAACCACAAACAGAAGTGCACTATGGGGTGCTGAAATGATAGTTTTAGCGAAGGAAGACAAGAATAGATTGTAGAACTGTACACTGTACAAGATTATATAATTGACTTACACAAGACAAGAAATAATGCAATCAAGAACAAGATGAAAAGGTTAGAGTGTTGGGATGAAATCAAAATACTGGAATTGAGAAAGTACTCCAGGCCTAAAAACGTCATATCTTACGGGCTAAACATATTGAAAACGGCCAAAATAACAGCAGTAATAAAATACCTCTCCTTAGAAATTCCATGAAACGTATTGGAGACTTAAAAAGCAGCACAGGAAGTACCAACGCAAATAATTCCATCGCGTTTTATTGGGAATATTGGGAATTTCAGTATCTCGAGACATTCTTCATTCTGCATCAAAGACGATTTGAATGGTTTTATTCACGGACAATTATATTAGGACGTTGCGTGACGTCATACCATATATCCGACCTGTTGTTAACAGTGAATTTCAGTACCTCATCGATATTCAGTCAATAAGTTGCTATACCGGTGAACAGGAAGTTGATTTCCAAATTCCAAAGAAGTGTGGGTTCGATGTCATAAATGCAAAAAACCCTATCCCATAACTATAAGCGTTGAGACCAGATGGTAAGAGACTGAGAGAGAGAACTGAGAAGAATTTGAGTTCAGAGAGAGATAGAAAGAGAGAAATAGGTCAAAAGTTTCTCCCTAAAACCTTTGTTTCATGTTCGAACTAGTCTTACATTATGATGCCAGTGGTATGATTTCACCTCCACTGGACTTGCCTGAACTGACAAGAATTTGCACAAACTAGTTCAGATCAATCGCGAGTTCAAAGCAAGGATTTTTATGACTGATAAAAGTTCTCGAATACGTATAGGTGATAGATGAAGCTCAAAGCTTTAGCTCCAAATAGGCTTACTGTCTGGTCATGCGTAACGGGGATATAGATTACGTTCTAATAAGTGCTGACGCTGTTTTCAATTATGCATGAGAGCTAACATTCCTGTGGTTCATACATATGGCCGCGAATGCAGGTGCTTGACAATCGATTATTAAAATATTCTAAATAAATACTCTGAAGTCATGGAGAGTTTGTATGCTAAGAGGCTGAAATTTCTGAGATACGGCGCCATTTATGTATATTTTCCCCACAGTTGAGTTTGAAAGATGAGGTGCAGTAATAGCGTTAGATATTTACCATTGGAGAGGATGGTTTGAATATATAGCTCTAATTGTAATTTAAACAAGCGAGTTTCATCTTATACATCCAGCCACCCCTCACATTCCTGCATGCTCCCCCTCCTACCTTGTACAGACATAATGTAACAGACTGTTGCTAACCATATTATCTTTCCAAGCTATACGTTTTATGATTTGATTCTTTTAGGGAAGTGTTGTCCAGAACACATTTCATACAGATCTTTCATCGTATGATGTCTCATTGTCACCTACCACTGTATTTAAATCATTCAAAACAACAGTCTTTTCGCATTTTCCAATCAAGCTAAGCCTAGATTCCCACACTCGGGGAGGAGAGAGAGAGAGAGAGAGAGAGAGAGAGAGAGAGAGAGAGAGGAGAGAAGGGGTGGAGCGGTTGTTCTTTGGCGTGCCCAGAATCAAGCGTCCATTACCGTGCGTGGCCATACAAGGCTTACATGTTATTGGTCATTATCAGCCTACGTGGTTTATGTTGCGTGGAACCGCAATTCTCGGTCTACATGAAATAGTGAGGCAGCACTGCAGTAGAGAGCACAGTCACGACCGTAGTTGCTATCATGGTTCAGATAAAGACTTCCTAATTCTAGAGTTAATTGTTCTCATTGTAACCTTAGCAACAACACAATGGTACTATAGTTGCATGAGCTATTAGAGGGAGAGAAAAGGGGGGTTTATGAAAAGGAAAGCTGGCAGGGCCATAGTCCTAACTACGTCTCGAAAAAAAAAACAATAATAAAAACGTTGCTAGGCGTGATGAGACTAGGTTTCGTCCGCATTTCATTTTACTGTGTTCCCCTCCTTTAGTTGTAGTGGTTGTAGTAATGGATTGCTTCACGGAATATGACTGCTTTCTTCTCTCCCCCTCGTATATTTCCTAATTATGTGTCTCCCCTCCCAATATTTTACTCAGTAGCATGCTGAACTCAACCCCAACATCCCCAATGTTGATGTATTTGAGAAGCCATTATGCGGATCCGGTAATCACGGCAGACTCCTTCATTCCTTCAGTCCTGTCTCCATCTTGCAGTTGCCGTGGTCTTGTTTGATTGTATGACTCGTGTTATTATCATCTTTACAGTTTTCAGAACATTCTCTCTCTCTCTCTCTCTCTCTCTCTCTCTCTCTCTCTCTCTCTCTCTCTCAAAGATCTACAAGGAATAGGTGGTGCTTTGTGATAGTCCAAAGAAAATAAAAATCGCCACTGACATATCCGCGTCACTCTGAATTGAATGAATGTTGTTTGGCGGTAGAAAATTTACAATGCTGGAATGTTATCTTGCAGATCAATTTCTTTTAATGTCTGGTGGATGATTCACATTGTTTTTACACATCATTTGAAGGGTGAGTAATTGTACACTTAACAGTAAAGAACGGTTGACTCGGAAGACACGCAATACAGCAATGAGAGGAAAACAGGAACTTAAACTTTCTTCTCAATGCTAAGAAGGAATTTGCACTTCTTTGATGGAATTTTTTCTCACGTTATGAGGACGTTTCACGGGAATCTGTAAAGTTCTCCTAATCCCTCTCAGTTCTACAACGTGGTATCCGAATCCACTCTTTTTTTTCATTCCGATGTTTTTGCTGGACATACAGACCTTTCACGACTGAAATAAAATATAAGCCGAGGATTCAAACGAACGCAGTTTCGCGTGTCTGGTTCAGCAGTAATCTTTGCTTTCGCCAACGGCCTTGAGATTACCAATAGCTTTCTGTCACGCCACTGAAGTTTTCATGCAATGAATATCAGCTGAAAGGAATGGCCTCAAAAGAAAATGCCTGAAAGAAATAGGATCATGTCAAGATTAGCGAACCCACCATCTCCATGTCAAGAACAGCGGATTCAATGATCCCCTGTGTAAAGAATGGCCAACCCTTTCCGGTCCGAACTCCAATTCCACATGAGGGCTAGTACTAAACACGGCGAAACAGTGATTCGTCTACACTGTTTTGCCGTGTTTAGTACTAGCCCTTGGGGGTCAAATGTATTTCTCCATGTTTACTAGTACTAGCCCTGGGGGATCAAATGTCTGGTACCGAAGTGTTCATGTCTAGAACAGCGAACCCTGTATGTAAGCATTTCCTTCAGATATACAGTCTGTGAGGCCTGTCCTATCTTCAGCAGAGTCTGTATGAGCTCAGAAAGTTCTACACATACTGCTTGCAAGAATTGTCCCAAAAGCTTCTTATATAAGTCTGTGGCCATCTCAGACCATCACTCAGGTGTTATTATATGGTTTTTGGCTACGTAATTATTATTCTCGAGAGCTGTTTTACTGTATATCACTTCCATTGGCCGCTTCGTTGTACATGTCAGGATTCCAGACCCCAGGGAGATTACGTTATACTAAAAACTCGATTTTTGACCATTCGCACCAGTCTTTTCCCGCTGATTACGTCCATTAATTAAAATGTTCTGCCTTTTTATGCATTTTCTGAATCATTTACCTTGCCGTCACTCGAGGAAGGGCATCCAATAACAGACATTGTTGCAGTGACCCAACTTGGCTTTGGTAGACTTGCCCGTGGCTAAATCTACCACAGAAAAAGACACTTTCTCAGTGAAACAGGGGACTACAAGGTTACGTAGGACTCAAAGTATTATATTTCCAAGAGCTTGTGTAAGAGTTTTTGCTAGATTGGTACGTTGGCACTCTTATTGATTTTGCCGTTGGTAAGTGAATTGGTTACTTGAATGACGTCAGTCATTTCCAGCTGTTGATTCTTTCAGTAGTATATCTTTTAACCAGGGAAATGATTGTGAATATTAGATGCGTAGTCTTTATGACCGAGAATATTTACTGTATGTTGAACAGACAAGGCAAGGTCTCCAGCACCTCTCTGATCAGAGAATATTGTCACATAACGAGGCAATAGCAAAGACTTTCAACAGGAAATAAGAGTGTTAAAGAAATCCATTTAGATGATAATATTTAAGAAAAGATAGCTGCATAGATTTTAGGTTAAATTTTTAACCTGATGGCATCGTCGGAAAGGAATCTATCAATAGGCCTATTTAAGTTACAGTAAGCACAAACCTCGCAGGTAAAGTGAAAACTTTAGAAATTTGGAAAAGGTAAAGACAATATGTTGCTGCAGAGAGAGAGAGAGAGAGAGAGAGAGAGAGAGAGAGAGAGAGAGAGAGAGAGAGAAAATGTGCGCCAAGACGTTGATATATTTATAAATATTCATGAGAACTCATGTCGATGCTATGCACTGGAAGCCATGTTTGATCTAATTTTCACGTTATTTCAAAGTTGAGAAAAAGTAAAGAGAGAGAGAGCGGGTTTGGTAAACAAATATAACACACACATAATATATATGTAATATATATGTATATTATATATTTATAGTATATATATATATATATATAATTTTCTCCAGGCAACGAACTATCGGACAATAACCGAACAAAATGCGACGTCATTCTCTAGTTCTAATTTATTTTTAAAGTAATATGTTGGAGAATCTTAAGACAAACTCCTTCATGCGCACGGTTTTCCGAACAGCTTAAAGCACACCCACGGACGCCATTGAATTCGTACTGCCATTCTCGCAGAATGGAATTCTTTGTCACTATTTACCAGCAATCCTTTTAGAGGAATCCTTTTTTTATTATTTTTCATTTACTCGCGTGTTGGAATCCGAGAGATTAATGCTGGTTTCATGTGAGGTTAAGTGTGTGTGCGGATTTATTTGAGACAGTCGCTGCGATTGCAGCATGATTTCGTGACGTGTTCCCAAGGAGCCAAGTCAATCGCCTTTCGACCTGAGTGCAGATCTAAGAAACAGAATAATAATAAAATAAAGCTATGTGAGATACTCCTGTGAAATGAGAGTGGTTCGTCAACTTCGGAAATCGTCCCATTGCAAGCAAGGAGCGTGAATGTATTAGATATAAGTGTTTGACATCAATGAGGCTATTGATCCTTAGTTCCCAGGTGACAAGTTTGCTTTAGCAGCGGAAAGATACCACTTATCGTTTTAAAGTGTCGTGCTTAAATGCTTTAGACTGGAAACAATTTTTGGATTCGCTGGCATAGGGATTTGTTCATTCAGTCTGTTGTCAAACAGAAAAAAATGTGCTCTATAGAGTAGAATAGAATCCCTAATGTCATTGTATTTTCAAAATAATAGAAGGTTACCAAAACATATCGTAAATATTATGCTAGTCATTATAAGTACATGGTTCAATTGTGGGTCATCTTTTCCATTGAAACATTTACCAGTTTCTTTAAACTCATCTTCAAAGAATTTCTTTTGAATTTCATTTTATTTTTAAGGAAAAAAATAAATATGAAAGAAGCAGACTGCCTCACACCAAGTCACTTCAGAAATTGAAGAAATTATCAAAAGAGAAGATTTTTAATTCGAGGCCAGACCATTCCTCAAAGTACTGAACTTAAGCCTTTCAGTAATTTCAGTTTAATAAAGGTTGAATATGAAAGCTCTTGAAATGTCAAGCGGACCTGAGGTCGAAACAAGTTCAGAGAAACAAGTTCAGAGAAATAAGTTCAGGGAGGCAGGAACGCTGGATAAAACTGCCTCATTGATTGGTTTACACTGTAAACTTGCTTCACAACAAACCGCTGTCATCATGACGGCGAAAAGTAACTGGTTACCATCGTTTTTTTGTATCCGCGATGACGCAGAAGTCGGTTGCCTTATTGATATCGCTGGTTCAAGGTCCGGTAAAGGTCAGAGTCGATTATAGACACGTAAAATTGTCATAAGCTGACTACGACGATGTTGTTTGTGTTCCGT
This sequence comes from Macrobrachium rosenbergii, assembly GCF_040412425.1. NCBI lineage: Eukaryota > Metazoa > Arthropoda > Malacostraca > Decapoda > Palaemonidae > Macrobrachium > Macrobrachium rosenbergii. Next base: position 1,352,181 of record NC_089790.1, on the reverse strand, counting down.
GGAGGTTATAAGCCCAGACATTTATATACGTCATATCCGTCTCTTTAATTTAATGGGCTAATCCTACGGACACACACTTTTTTTTCAGACTCTTGTATCTTTGCTGAATGTATCGGATTTCTGCTAAACCCTGCAATGATCAATTGCGTGTTGGTGTAATGTACTAATAACCCCAGACAAATTTTTTATAATTCTAAGATATCTGTTAAATAATATCTGTTAAATATATAAGGTTTTTGAAGCAACATGGCCAATAAAGATAATCAACTGAACTAAGTTTGCTAGCTGCCTTCTACAACTTAACGGCGTCACAAACACACCTGGAAACGAAGGCTGTCCTCGATGGAAGATCGAACTTGGTCACGAGATAGCCTGTGAGCTCGTATTAAAGCGTGCCATTTTATATATGATCCTGAATCGAAAACATAAAGTTAGCATAGATATCTGAAGTACCAACGGCGCAAGAAACAATGTTTTCACGGTCTGACAGGCCTTCGCACTCTCGCAGTTCGAAGACTTAGCAAGAAGTCGACACGCACTTCCGCTTATCGTCGTTATGTGGGAAAGTCATCCACAAGAGGCCTTGGTCGACTTGAATCGACTTCAAAAGAAGCATTTGAGCATCCTTTCGAAATCGAGAACGTAATGAAGTACTTCGACCAATCGAGTTCCTGTTCTAGAGTGACTTTCTTTGGTAAGGAGATAATAGAGCATTTGTACACTGCGCGCTTAGACTATACAACAAAATACCGCCTGGCGTGAAGAGTACAGAAGAAGAATGCAATTTTAAAAGGGAACTAAAGACTCTCCTATTCTGCAGGAGCTACGACACTGACGAGAAAACACTGAAAGACAATTATAAAATATACAAGAAGCACCTTATTTTGAAAACGTTCATGGGCCCGCCAGAGGGGGAATTATCCCTGTGGAGGGCTGTGCATGAAACCAAACAAAGTGAAACTGAAGATGGAGACGGATTGCTAGTTAGGGAGAAGCCTAGGATGATAACGGATCACATGGAAATCTGAAACTTGAAGCGAAACCACAAATTGGAAAACAAATACATCTAAGAAATCCTAAATATATTAATTTTCTAATTTGGGGTATTTTTCAAGAAGTCTAGGAAGTGGATGGGAAATAAATCCTGATAGCAAAGCAACTGAAGACGAAGAAATAAAAGAAAAAATCATTCTCAGTATCACCTGTAGACAATTTAGTTATTAATTCAGAGTCACTTTAGTTTTGACATTTGTGCCTTGAGATATCCAAGATGTACCCCAGTTCCCTAAATGTCACTTACAACGGGTGCATGACAGTAGCCTCTGAATGTCAGGCAGATCTTTGCAATTGCTTCCTAGTTGCTTATTTTATTCCTTTTTTTCATGTTTGTTTAATTGTTCAATTTAATTTCCATTGCTTTGCTCTGATTTCGAATGCCAATTTAAGGAATTATCCTACAGACCAGCCCTATATGATTCTTTAAAACAGAACTCACTAGTGCAGGGGTTCCCAACCTTTGAAAGCTGCTAAGCACCCACATGTTTTCTTGGGAATTAAGAAGCAGCCCGATTGGAAAGTGAAAGACTTAGTGTTCGTTTATTTGAAGGCAACAAAAATTTTTAATTACTTTTATTGAAGATTTAAAAATGAATTTTTACTGCTTAGATGTTCGTTCAAAGATACTGACATTCACCAATGAAGCAGTTAGGCCTAGGAAGAGTTGGTGCTCGCGAGCACGATCTCAACAACTTCGAAAGATCATCATCAGAGAGCACAGAGGTGCTCGCGAACACCAGGTTGGGAACCCCTGCTGTGACTAGTGACATCAAATTGTTTTATAATCCATTTGATTTTAAAACTTTTTCCTATGGTTTCGGGGGATACTTGATAAGTTCATAGTGACGTAGACTTTCAGGTTATCATTTTCATGAGGAAGTTTCTGATATTATTGAATTTTAATTTCTTTGTAGGCAATTTAATGTGATTTTTTCCATTGCAGCCAAATGTTTCTTAATAATTTCTTCATTTCATTTATCAGTGCCAGGAAAAGTATTATGCCTTATTATTATTATTATTATTATTATTATTATTATTATTATTATTATTATTATTATTATTATTATTATTATTATTATTATTATTATTCAGACTGAGCAAACATTCACAAGGGAAAAGCTTAAATGGCCAACTTTCGGAAAATAAGAGAGAAGATAATAAATAAATACAAGTAATATAACAAACAAATAGGTGCTTAAATACAGAAGTGAGAAAACATGCCAGGGAGACGAAACAAATAATTGCTTGCGAATTAAAACAAAAACCAAGGTACCTCACTCCATTCCACACCCTTTGGCAAGAACCTTATAGCATGACTCCAGATCAATCCAAACTGACTAACTACCAGCAAAGCCGGTCAGAAGACCAGGTCAGTAGGCCAAGGCCTTTCAATTTTGTTATCGTCTAGCTTTCAATTAAGATTATCAGCATGAGTAATATTACCAGGAAAGCTATTCCACAGTTGTACAGTAAATTGAAGGAAAGACTTCAGTTTAGGAGGGAGTAATGGCAAAATATCTCAACAGAATGTGCTTGGTGATCTGCAAAGCAATGAAGCAATGACTAGGAAAAGGTCTTAAGGTGAAGGCTTTCAAAGAGCTAATGAAAGATTTATGTTGAAATTGAGCTTATGGAAGATGGAGAAGTCAAGTAGGATATCTCCCTGTGATGCCTAAAACTCGATTAATTATTCCAACAGAGGTAGGACAAACTCTAACTAATGTAATCATTAATCTCTAGACAATAAGCCTAGCGAGATAATACCTAGTTTTTTTTATCAGTTTATTTGGTATATAAATTTTATAGAGTAGAGAAAGAAAACAAGGGGTCCAGGATAATTCCAAATATTGTCAATATTCAGAATAATGAAGTTAGCTGTCTATTCAGAGCGAACTAGAGGCAAGAGTGCAACGCAGGATCGTTGAATGACATAACTGACTTAATCTCAAGTTGGGCTGTTGTTTAGCCTCTCACTCTGCTAACTGCTCCACTAAAGATCCTCTCCATTCGTCTCCTTTAGCTTATAGCATTTAATTTACATTCAGGTGGAGCAAATGACTACGGAAGTTGTGTCCTTAGCATACTGTGCAATCTTATTTTCTAGACTGTCTGTCATATTCCTACCAAGCTAAGGTTCTAGAGCACTAGACAAGATAGGTCTTTGCTCACTTCAGACACCGTGAATAGTTGTCTGTTGATGGTCGCCTAAAAAAACTAAAGTTACAAAATTATATTCGATCCTTATGGTTAACCAAGTTAAAGGCAGGGCTGAAATGAAGATGAAGAAGTTTACACTCAGAAGCTGCTGTAGTTTTTAGATTAAAAGTAAGGAGGGATGGAGTTTCTTCGGCGCAATCGAGTTTTCTGTACAGCAAGGTCTAGATTCTCTAGACCTTGCTGTACAGTGTATAATGCTGTATGAGCTGTGGCCCATGACGCTTTCAGCCGCTGCCCGGTGGTGGCCTTTCCTATATGGTTGCCAGACGCACGATTATGGCTAACTTTAACTTCAAATAAAATAAAAACTGCTAAGGCTAGAGGGCTGCAATTTGGTATGTTTGATGATTGCAGGGTGGATGATCAACATACCAATTTGCAGCGCTCTAGCCTCAGTAGTTTTTAAGATCTGAGGTCCGACAGAAAAAGTGCGGACGGACAGACAAAGCCGGCACAATAGTTTCCTTTTACAGAAAACTAAAAACGATCAGACGTTCCGAGTTTAGGAAGGAAGAACATTAGGCCTCTTTTTGAAAAATGAGAGAAACCGCATTGGGACCTTTTACATTCCCACTTGTCAAGGTTAGGTTTGATTCTTTTCAAAACGCAGGAGCGAAAAAGCATAATTGGTGAGAGGTGGCAAATCGTTTTAAAAAAAAAAAAAACACCATTGATTTTTTTCTTAAAACAGAACTTCACCTGCTGACGTTACCTGCAGAATTTTAGCTACTCAGTTAAGATACGAAATCATGAATTATCGGCAGATGTCACGCAATTGTGTTAATTTTTGCCTTCCGGTTGCAACAGGAAGAATCTAGCTCAGTCCATTACGTATTTTGTTATTAGGGAACTTTGTTATTCAGTCTTACGATCCGGCCACTGAAAGACGTTTACTTAATAATATTGTGCCTTTGAAGTTACTGATGAAAGAAAAAAGTTCTTTTCAAAGTAATTCGCACGATAATTGGACTTCTTTCTCCAGAGCTTTCTCGAATGTTGATGAATGTCCGTCTTACGTAACGGCTGCTGTAGCGTAATCGATTCCTTTCCTTTTTCAGGCGCGTTATTATGCTATTTTTTTTTTTTTATTTATTTATTTTGTAGTGTCATATCTTAGGATGAGGATCCCTTCTTCAGATCAGGCAAGGAAAACCAATTTTATTTATTTATTTTTTTTTTGTCGTGTCATATTAGGTTAGGGATCAGGCAAGGAAAACCAATTTTATTTATTTATTTATTTATTTTTTTGTCGTGTCATATCTTAGGTTAGGGAGTCCCTTCTTCAGATCAGGCAAGGAAAACCAATATTATTTATTTAATTTTTTTGTCGTGTCATATCTTAGGTTAGGGAGTCCCTTCTTCAGATCGGGGAAGGAAAACCAATTTTATTTATTTATTTATTTATTTATTTTTTGTCGTGTCATATCTTAGGTTAGGGAGTCCCTTCTTCAGATCAGGCAAGGAAAAACCAATTTTATTTATTTATTTATTTATTTTTTGTCGTGTCATATCTTAGGTTAGGGAGTCCCTTCTTCAGATCAGGCAAGGAAAACCAATTTTATTTATTTATTTTATTTTTTTTTTTGCCGTGTCATATTTTAGGTTAGGGAATCCCTTCTTCAGATCAGGCAAGGAAAACCAATATTATTTATTTAATTTTTTTTGTCGTGTCATATCTTAGGTTAGGGAGTCCCTTTTTCAGGAAAGCCAAGCTAGATTAGTTCCAAGCAAGCACTTCACCAAAGAAAAAAAGAAAGAAAAACGATACGATTACTTTTGAAATTTCCATAATGACAGAGGCAGGAAACAGAAAGATAATTCAGGTGAAAAAATAATTCACATAACGAAAGAAAGCTTAGTCAAAACGGCTGTTCATCTGAGGACTGTCAAAAATTCCCCAACCACAAAATGCAATGAGTTGACAAGCATACGTGTTATTGTACATGATTGCATACCTTATTCCGTCAGTCTTCATTACACTCTTTCCCATTATTATATCGTTTTTATAACCACATTACATCCCCACTTCAATATGAAGTATGGCGTGACGAAAGCTTATGAAGAGAACGACGGCCAACAGCAAAAAAAAAAAAAAAAAAAAAAAAAAAGTCATCATCTCATTTTATTCATTCCGCCATTTTTCGATTTTCCGATATATCTTTCGTGAACCCAGAATTTTTTTTCATCGTTTGGGAACATTTTTGATGCCCGTGACTTTGAACCTTGAGGGTATTAACTAAATATCCCTTCGACTCCATTCTGTATTACAGTCGATTCTGCAGAAATATAAAAGGAAAATATGTTGGTCCGCTGTTTTGCCGAAACCGAACGCGGAGCTCGTTCCGTGCTGTTAGTTTATTTATGATCATCGATCGAAAGAGGAGAGAAGGGTTCCATCGGGTAATTATGATTTGCACCCCCCTCTCTCTCTCTCTCTCTCTCTCTCTCTCTCTCTCTCTCTCTCTCTCTCTCTCTCTCTCAGGCTGAAATGTAGACACAATCGTTTACATTTTTTTAATGTGAATGGCAGTACAAAGATAATTTCTTAAATGTTTTGCCTCGTTCTCGCAGTTTTCAAAAATAGGTACAATTATTTATAAGTATCAAGAAAGTAAAATAACCAGTAATATCAGTAATAATTCTTGTAACAATAAGAGTAAAACTACACTTTCAGTGGAGCGATCTCCTAACTTGAAATTTGTGTAGGAAAATCGCGTAATCATATGATGATGACAAAGGGGAAATTCCCTCCGGTAATAGATTAGTAAGCGACAAAACCTAGTGAAGTCCTTTACTACCTGATATTATTTTATATTTAAAGCAAATGAATATAGAATACTGACATTGTTGTGGCATAAATCCCATAACTAGATCAGTTTGTCAGAGATCGGTTGGATGTGAACATTTTTGCAAAATGTCAGAGACACTCGATTGTTCGGTAGAGTCTACAATACCTATAAATTTTATAGAAACTTGGAAAATGAATTGTAACCGTGGGAGTTGCCCAAATTTTTTAAAAATAAGAAAGTCCATGTAACTCGGTCATTTTACACAGCGGAAATTAAGGCCAAAAACCTCACAAAAGTTTTGGAAATCAGTGTTGTTGAACATTCCAAACAGCACTGGAAAATGAACCCATGGTTTAGTTTCTACTGACCTTGAACTCAATCTACTTCTGCTAAAGCACTTATCCAAACTGCCTGAATTCAACCTATATAAAACATTTATGACATTCGATAAAACAGGATTTCTGGTACAAATCTTTGCATGTCTTTAGGGGAAGATAGGAGCTAGTTAAACCAATGGTTCTCAACCAGGGGGGAGTTCTCCTCCCCTAGGGGATATTTCAAGAGTTTCAGGGGGGGAATTGTGACCAAGGATTTTTAGTGTCATGTGCATATATGTGGAATGCACCTTTTGAAACAGACAATTTTGGAAAGGGAGTGGTGGGGGGGGGGTGGCGGGGGGGGGGATGACATTATAACATATGGTAAAGGGTGTACGGGCCAAAAAAGTCTAAAAACCACTGAGTTAAATTTTTACGAGACAAAAACTTTAAAAGAAAGTTTTGGTTCAGTCGCTTGAGATTAGAAAAAAATGAATGATCGCCAATGGTTACGAAGCTAAGAATTGTTTCTGCTATCCAGGCCTCTTCAGCGTTAGGGAAAATCAGCTGTTTTTGACATCACTTGACAGGGCGTTTGTCACGAGAAGTCTCATTGTTGAGGACGACATGCAATGCTAACAGTGTGGAGATTAGTAGACTGTGAGTCATTCCTATTTTTGTGCTTGGTTATATTGAACTATGAGTGACAGAACATTGTCCCACCCTACATTTTACCCGAGTTGAATAAATAGTTCTGTCTATCCAAACTTGTCCTGAATGCCAGACATGCAAGTCAAAAGTTTCCATCGCGTCATACGTGCAATGTTACCGTTTTCTCTTCGTCAATTTCGGAAGACAGTCAGCTTTAGCAACAGCAGTCCATCATTACGAAAAAGTAAAATAGGATTTCAAATAGGGAGGCCCTAAAACATAGTCCCTAACGAGCGCAAGAAATTAGAATCGCGCCGTCCAAGCGAATCTATTATTCACAATGGTTGCTATGGTAAGGCAGTTTCAGTGACCCCTTCGACGGTAAGTGGACCTACTCCAATACGTCCTTGGCCCATATTGTAAGTCAATAGATCATTGCTCCACATACGATGGCACAAACGCACAGCATAGTCCTATAGTGAAATTTTGCATGTCGAAAGCTGTTGCTAATGAGTAAACAATAAAAATAACTTTTGGGGACTTTTGGGGACTTTTGGGGACTTTCCACAAATTCGTACGTGGCACGAGCATAACTCGGGAGTAACAGATGTACGAAATCAATTTCAGGTAAAGTAACACTAAAATAATAGACAGTAACCGGACATACGTAAAGTACTGATTAATATTTAGTGAATTCTCAAGCTACGTCAAGTTTATCAAGCTGAAAATGCATTTGGTAAATAACGTGCTGATATTATATAAAGAAGGATTATAAAAAGTTTTTTTTTTTTTTGCATACATGTCATGCATATGAGGTAGACGATACTTACCATCTTCAACATTCTTGTAATTACTACAGAAGACAATCAAGTGCTAGTGCCTCTTTGAAAAATCACTTCTTCAGCTGTTCAAATTTCTTGCAAAGGAATCTCAACTCCCAATGTGGTGCAAGATTTTGTTTTTTTAGATAGTTGCTCAACGTTTCAGAACCAAAGTATCTTGAAGACTTCGGTGAGATTTGTAATTTGTAAAAGTCCGCAATTTATAACATGAACAGAATAGACACTCCTGGTAATCTACTATTTGCGCACACAAAACATCTCTCTAGTTTTTCCCTGGAAGATACTTGTGGTTAGACTCTGGAAAACACTGGGGCGTTCAATTTCTGAACTTGTTACCGACGGGTTCGATTCACGTATGAAAATCCAGTGTACAAGGCGCGAAAGGAATAACTTCTCGCATTGCGTGAACTATTTACAGGGAAATCTTGACCAGGTGAAACGCTCCCACACGATCACACGTTGCCTGGAGGGAACATTTTCGGAGTGACAGAATGTGACGAAGTGAGCTTGTGTTGTCCTTCGTTTCCATGGCAACGAATTGCAGTCGATACAGAGCTCCGCCCAACAAGTGTGTTATGCTTTTGATATATAGGTTCGTATAGCTTTCGTAGTGTGGTGAATAGCCAATAAAAAATGGGGAAGATTACTGTACGAGCAAAGGCGTTTTTCCTGTCCATCTTAATGACTTAGTAATGGTTGATTCTTCATGAATAGCTTTTAACTGTTTACTTAACATCAGAGGCTCAAGGAGTACAGAAAATGTGATTAAACATTCAAGGAACCTGTCGATACTATGAAGCTTCGTTTATGTCCGATCACAGGAAGGGGGTTAAGTAAAGAAAAGGATAAAAATAAGTAAATAAGTGATGGGTATTCTTACCTCCCTTGTAGAAAAAATCTAAAATAAAATGAAAAGACCTTTGTCGTATTACGATGCTGCATCTCAAATACCAAACAAATTAAGGTCCTACCTGGATACCCCGGTCATCAAGACGCGTAATTATTCTGACTTGAAAATATTTGGCCCTAGCAAAAGAAATATTTGGCAGTTTTAAGTAAAGATCCATTTACGAAAAGAAGCTTCATTGCATGAGCAATTAAGAGTGTCATGAGACCTTTATATCCACGAGACGATAAGATTACAGTATACTGCGAAACGCATGGTAGAGGAACGCTCGTGACATTTAGGAAGAGAGAGAGAGAGAGAGAGAGTATCTGTTGGTAAAATGTTAAGCTATTTTTAATCAGCTTCCCTATTATGTGTTCTATTCCTTTACGTGGGTTGCACCTTCACTACATCTGCTTCTTACTCAGCACGTTTCATAATCAGTCAGACGCTCCATACGAGTGTTCTTACGCAATCCGTGTCCTTATCATCACGCTCAGAATATCGGATTCTAGAGTCTTCGATCGACAGCTGTTAAGGAGTGTGTTCGATTAAAAAAAATGTTAGTACTTTTATTCTATCCGTTCGAGAATTTCCAGGATCTTCCTGTGAATTTGCTTCCATTCCCTTCAGGTTCTTCAGCTGTTAAGTACCTAGGATTTTAAATGCGCTGTTGGGCAGGTCTGGCACCGTGCAGCTGCTGCCCCTTGAGCCGTAGTGTTTTATTACTCATACATGAATACAAATGATCAGCGTATCAATTAAACAACGTTAATCAGGTCAGTGCTTGGATGGGGGTAACACTTAGAAATGTCAAGCACTGTCAGTACTTCACAATTGTATCCCAAACCATAGGCACTTCTAGGGCAGCAATGTCCAGGTTGTACTGCTTACCACTATGCATTTGTCCTGTGGAGGGTAGCTCCAGAAGGTGTTAGGCTTTAAAGTCTTATCTAGGCTTTTGGGGGTGAGGTTACTATCCCTGGACCCCACTCTCCGTCACAGATCCAATGATAATCTTGTGCAGTCTGTTGTCCAGGTACTGACCAGACCCAGTGTTACTTTGCTGATCATCTATGTGTCTATGTATCATGGAGGTGTCTACCTACGTACATAGTATAAAGGACCAATTCATTATCAAATATGAAGCGGGTAAACCTCGGAGGAAAGCATACACAACTTCGGCTCATTAACATTATCAATAAGAGATCATGCATTATTGCTTATTCAGATTTCATAAACTTAAAAAAGACCTGACAGACTAACAATTGCCAGAAGATGATGTTTATGACTGAGCCAGGTGGAGGAAAGCTGTTAGAAACATCGACCCACATAGAAGTGGGTAAGATGCAGAGAAAGAAGAATTAAGTTCGGAGTCGTTCTCTTTCAGTTATTCGTCTGCTCCGCGTGTGTTGCCAAAATGGTCTTGACTGAAAGCCTCAAAAATTACTGGCTTTTCAGTAGATACTGCTTTATTTGCAATGACAATAGTATATATAATTAATTACATAATTGGTATGCACATATAAAGCTGAATATTTTTGATTGATCTAACAATGCAAAAGACATTAGTACTTTTGTTGAAAAGGATCAGCTGACAAAAAAGCTCTCTTTTTAGTTCTGTGTCACCTTTGGAAGTTTCTCGGCCTCTTGCTTTACAACACAACATAAGAGAAGCTGTCAAAAATGTCTAGTTTTCCCTCAGTATGTACTGTTACATAGATAAATACTTAATAGTATTGTGATCATATACATTGCACTATATCGCTTATAGAACGACTGTTCAATTTCATTTTGTGTTTTACTTTTACTGTCGCTCACTTTTTGTTTTACCAGACATTCATTGCAAAAAAATCTTTAAAATGTATCATTTTTGAATCAAACATGAAGGTCATTGTACTATTAGTATTAGTTATTATACAATAAACATTTTTTTATAATCTCCTTGCACTTTGTACACAAAAACTATTTCTGCATGCCACTATTCAAAAGTGTAGACAATAGTTGTTTTCTTAGTAATGCCAAAATATGAAAAATTGCCAGTTGATTTTTATATTTACATTTGTTTAGAAGTCTTACTAATAAAATGGAGTTCTCTTTTGACTAGAAACGAATAATAATTTATTTTAAAATGCTTCGCTTGTGTCTTTTTCATAGAATGTTGTGGCCTTTTGTATGAAATCAGACGGAAACGAAATAGTTACCAGTTACCATTTATGTTTTTTTATAGTTACTATAAAATATGTCAATAGATATCTATAGCGGCGGTGACAGGATTTGTCAGGAGGATAACGAGCCTAAAATAGCATGTGGAAATTGGATAACCAATATATCCAAGGTCGTGAACGGACGAATATAGTATAATTTTGCTGATATATTTGGAGTCCATCTTTTTTGCGATTATTTTCATTTTATTATTTTTTTTTTAGTTTCGTTCCCCCTAACTAGGTCGTCAATAATTCTACCAATATTAGGTTTAGCAAATATCCTCAAAGGTTTCTAAGTTTTCAGTATCATATGACTTGTTAATGCTGAATATTTTTTTTACTCAATGCAAGGTCATTGTATTGTCTATATAACAGGCTGCAGTGATTGGGGATTTTCAGTTAAAATCTCATTTTTAATGGAGCCACTCAACTAAATGAAGCCTTGACAGGAATTTAACTAATATCATAGATGTTATTTGTGAAAAATCATTATGTCAACAAGGCTTCCAATGAGTTGTCATAACTGTATTAAAATTAACGAAGAAAAGTTAGATTATTGTTCAAGTATCAGAATATTACTGGAACTTACTTGAGTCACTAGACGTCTGTCTGCAGACTCTGCTGTTCCATTCCTTCAGAAGACGTCACAGTGACAATATAGTGATTCAGCCATATTTCACCTACTAGTTGGGTGAAATTTTCATTAGTTTGAGTGTCATTCTCAGCCAGGTACGTTAATAGTTCATTAAAACGTATTTTGAGTAAATTAAAGTGGTATATGATCGCGAGATGCAAAAAAAAGCATGTAATTCAAGGGGTGCAGCCAAGACTTTACTTTGGACAGACATATTTGTCTACTAGACTAGTAGACTACCCCATCTATCAATTGTCAAGTTATAGTAATGCTTTAGTGTTTTGCTGAGGTTAGGTGTGTTTAAGGAACTCTAGATTAAAAATTTATAAGCCGAGCTTGAAGTTCACAGAGAAGTAGTATGCCAAAATCTCCTCTGACTGTGGGGCTTCCTGTCACCTCAGCTGTTTTCACTTTTTTATCTGCTCATGGAAAGCAGTAGCAGCATTCAGTGACATTAGGAAGAAAAAATATGGCAAATCTAAGCAACAGCTCTGCACAGGACTATTACCTTGGAAAATGGTTTTTCCTATATATATATACTTTGTTGCTGATGGAGGAGGTGGTGGTGTTAATTGTCGGTCAATTATTATTAACCTCATATCTACCCAACATGGTTGTGGACCCTTTGGGAACGCCAGGTTTTGGGTGGGGGAAAACGTTGAAAGACCAGACTTCCGTGCTGTAATGGAATGGTTCCGAGCATGCGCTTGTTATTATGGAATGGTTCCGGGCATGCGCTTGTTATTATGGAATGGTTCCGGGCATGCGCAAGTCATTAGGGAGCCATATGTTTAAGAAGGGATTGGCTAAGGAAACCTAGTATAAAAGGAACTCTGCTAATCTAACATACCCCAACCTAACCTAACCTAGCAGGCCGTGTTACTTAGCCTCCACCCACCTGTGAAGGGAACTCCACTTTTTACCAAAAGCTCCCCTATAACACAGCGCATGCATGATAGCATGCCAGCACGCAAGTTCTGAGGTTAATTACAGTCGACCAACAAAAAATACTATAGGAAAAATCAATTTCCAAAGTAATACCCCATTGCTTAGTTCTGCCAAAAATATAGCCAAATTTTGATAGGAAAATTTTCAATATTTTGGGTAAGGCAGATGTGCTTGCCAAAGGAAATGATAAAAACCACAGTTGGGAACATTTTAGTGCAAAATAGACTTCTGATACTGGCATAGAGTGACTTTAGAATATGGTTTTGAGTTGCTTGTTAAATATAACTCGATTTTATGATGGGTTTAAAGAAATTATTACCAAGTGATAGCCTATTGTGGCTGTTGTCAATCATATGAGGCTTAGGGGGTAAATCATGGTAGGCTAAAGGACAGTTGGCAGAGTGGAAACAGAATCTTGAATATGCTCCTGAAATGTACCGTTGAGGTTTCACTAGACGAATATGCTTCAGAAATGTGCTTCTGAGGTTTCACTAGATATAAATTAATGGGTTAATATTTGGGTAATGGATATAGGATACTGGTATCACATTTCACATTTAAGTGGGAATAATGGTGTTATTAGCACTGACATTGTTTACACACATACCGGTATATAGATAAGCAGTTAGGTAGTGTGTATATCTAATTTTTCCCCATTTAAGTTTCCATGACCTGTCATGATTCATCTAAAGTGTTTCAAAGGTAAAAGATTTTCCAAAGTTCAGTTTTGTAGGATGAAGTTAACCAGCTTCCAAGTCTTTAGATTTCAAAAGGTTTCAAAAACAGGCAGTCCCCGGTTTACGACGGTTCCGGCTTAAAAATATATTCATCAGAAATTATTTCCGGCTTACGTGTTCCGGGGTTACGACGCGTCATAGATCCGATGAAAGAAATATGGCCCCAAAATGGCAGAATAATCATAATTTGAAGGTTTTTTGATGTAAAACTCAATAATAATGCAGTTTACATCGTTTTCAATGCACCCAGAGCATTAAAAGTAAGGTTTTCTTATGATTTTTGACGATTTTCGACGATTTTCCGGCTTACGACGATTTTCGGGTTATATAGATATGTTTGGAAAAGGCAGTGTATTTAAATTTTTTCCAAAACTGATAGTTGTTTAAGTTTTTTCCCAGATTAATAGAAGAATCCCATCCACAGTTTAAAGTAAAGGGACTAGTTGGTGTTTATAGGCAGTAAATTTAGTCCGTTCTGGACTATTGCTCCTCAACAGTCTCAGGAATTTGTAAGGCTTCCATCTAGGTTTTTTATAAGCACAGTAATTTGTAGCTTTGGTAGAATTGTTAATGTATTTCTGAAATTAACTTTAACTTTAAACATCCCTCAGACCTTTAAATGCATGTAAAATGTCTTTATGAAGTTAATATATCTTTAAACTTTAAGCTCTTGAAAGTGTATTGTAGCAGTGTGGCCCAGAGTTGTTACAGTAAAATGAGTATGTATTGGAATACTAACTGTCCAATCTAGATGGGTTGAGAGTTATTGTAAAGTTATGGATGGGTAAGAAGTGTTGAATAATGATATGCCCATCACATTATTTTTTCTTGAGTGTGGTTTCTGTTCTTATGAATGAGTCTTGAAGTATACCATCTCATGGATCCTAAAAGCCAGGTTATCTGATATGGGAAATTTGCAAGGGAGGTGATTGGGCAGTGCAAGCTATTTTAGTATGTAGAATAACCAAATCTTGTTTTTATGCAGATGAATCTTCAAGAAAAGTATGGTTCCAGATCAAGGACAGTCCCTTCAACTGTTGAAGTAATTTGAAAACAGATGGTGTTGGTCAAACTAAGGGCATATGTCCAGTAATTCCTAGAGGTTTCCTCATAACTAGGGGCTGCCATGGTATGTGAACTGATTCATGAAGGTCTATATACAAGGTACGTATATCTGGGCAGCATAAGTACTTGCATTTTCTTTAGGTATATGAACTAGGGAAGTAAAGAATACAACGATATTATTTAAGTTCTTTATTTTACCAACGTGAAGACTTGTAGTTTGGCAGAAGTAGTCATTTAACACTGTTTCATTCTCCAGCAAATAGTCTTTGTTTCTAATGCATTGTTCTAGGTACCACAGTGTGTCTGAAAGTAGTATAGAGCAGTAACTCTGGTTGTAATGCATTGGCCAAAATTATCTAGTATTTTACATGTGCCACAGATTGAATTACATAGAGCAGTAAAGTACTTTTGTTAAAATGATCGATTAAAGGAGAAATTGTTTTACAAAGAACTTTGGATAATCACAGAGGGGTGAAACATTCATTAAATTTTTTAGTAAGGTTTGCATTGAAATGAAACAAAAATCTTTATTACATTAGTAGTTTGTATAGCTTAAAAAAAATGTGCTTTTCTGTAGATGATGTAGACAGGTTCAAAGTTTGTCCCATCTTTGTAATAAGAACCTTATTATAGGATACTTTGAGCTCGGCTATAGCTGATTATGTCCTTATTTTGATACCTTGTATGCTGAAAAACTTGTCTAGATGTTACCTGATTTTACTGACATTTTTCTTTTATTTTCAGAAAGTCATCTATAACCGGCAAACGTAAATCTTGTGGCCATATACAGGGCTCCAGTAATTGTTTTTGAATTTAGAGACCAGTAATTACAAGCAACATGCCTCTAAAATCAAAGAAGCACATCTTGTGATCAACACCCAAGTGCCCTGTCTGACAGGTAAGATTTGTCTGCCAGGTAACGGCCACTGAAGACTTGATAGCCCACAGGGATAAGATCTCATATCAAAGAAAATCTCTGAAGATATGAGCAGGAATTGAACTTCAGCCCACCATTGAGAAGTCACTAATGAAACCACCAAGCTACCATAAATTTCAGCAGGTTTCTCTGAAGTAAGAATTTTTATGAAATTTGTATGGGTTAGAGTAGCAGTTATTTACAGATTTTAATGATGAAAGATTTGAAGCTTTACCAGTGAGCAAAGTATCATGTATATATATGTTTGAAATTAGTCTACAATTTAGGCCCTGATTTTACAAGTAGAGATAACATTATTCCCCCCCCTTGTAATATTGACATTGGCTAAGGGTCAAGTTTTAGTATTGTACAAGTGATTGTTTATCAAGGTTTATCAGGGTCATAAGTACTCCTAGTATATAAAAGAATCTCATTGTGGTTCAGGATTTATAGTTTTAAATCAGCTTTTGGTTCAGTATAAACTATCAGATAGTTCAGATTGTGACTGGATTGATGATACTAAATAGGGTGATTGCTGATGTTCAGGGTGATTGTACCTTCTGCCTTTGTATTGGCTATTAAATTTCATGTTGTATATAGTTTTACTGTAACTTGTCAAAATTAGCCATCAGGTACCTCAGTATGATGAGCATTAAATTTCATATTAGTTTAACAGCTATCAGGTGCTTTCAGGGTAAATTTTTTTTTTTGAGATTAGCTATCACTTTTAATATTAGCAGTCAGGTAGCTTGGTATGCATTAGGATACAGTACGTAGCTTTTCCTTAAAGTTATTCAGCATGATATCTTTTATTAGGTGCAGTCCATTGTAACAGTCTACATAGATTTTACCTAATGTCATATCACTTTAATATCAGCTACCAGGTCCAGTTATTCAGTATGTTTCAAGATATATATTTTACTGTCTAAATATGCTGTCAGTTTAATAGCATCAGCTATCAGGTGACAACACAGCAACCCTTTTGTCTGGTTTCATTGTTTTGCTTTAAAGTAACACCAGAATAAATAGCATATCACAAATTGTAACATCACAATGCGTACGTTGAATATCCATATATATCATAGCTCTGATCCTGGGACAGACAGGATTAACAAAGGCATATTGAGAATTGTCAGGTATTGTAGAATAGTAGTTGTTTGATGTGGTGTCTTAATATAAGATAGTCCAGCATGCTTCAACATACAAGGTGTAACATACAAGGTGTTATCATTAAGTATCAGGGCTGGTGCTATAAAAAGAAAGCTACAAGATGTACCATTTTAGCACTGAATTTCCATGGAAGTAGTCCCTTTTGGAAGCCACACACTTTATCCAGGGCTGTTTCCATTGATGGAAGCATTTCTGGAACCTGTTTTGTAGGACAATCAGCAGCTCCCTCATTGCATTCACTTGGATCTCCACAATGTCTTGAAATATTCTTCCTTTCAAAGGATATTTGATTTTGGAAAGAGGAAAAAGTTGCAAGGGGCGAGATCCGGGGAATACGTTGGCTGTCGGACCTGGGGGACGTGCTTAGCCAAAAAGTGCTGCACAAGTTGTGCTGAGTGGGCAGGTGCATTGTCATAGTGCAGTTGCCACTTGCCAGATGCATGCAATTCTGGCCTTTTCCCATGAATACAGTAGTATCCTGTAAATGCTGCAACATGTCACTGTAGTACTCCTTGTTTGCTGTCTGAAGAGGTGGAGCATACTCATGATGAACAGTGTTACAGTTCCCTTGCAGTCGAAGAAAACGATGTTTTTCTCAGTTCCGCTGGTTGCAGGTCCCCCCAGAAAGTTTGTCACTGACAACATTTTGTCGGCCGTTTTGAAAATATCTGAACCACTCCTCTCCATACACTTTTTGCAACTTTGCATAGGTCTGTGTGCAGGTATTGCCAAGCTTTTGGCAGAATTTTATGCGGATTCTTTGCTAAACTTTCTCCATCTTAGTCAGTACAGCAACCACACACTACACACGTTCCTTCCAAGCACTGCTGTAAAGAGTGGAGTGAACTAGAACACTAAAAACTTAGGGTACATGCACATTCAGGGTCAAGGTCAATCTTTGCCAAGTGGCCTCATTGTGTATTTTAGCTCCTTTAGCAACAGTCCCAATACTTTATGATCACACCTCGAACACCAGTACCAGAAATGTCTTGTATCAGGCAGTCCTATATTACAGGATACACAAAGCTTTTTGGCTGCTTATTGTGTTAACATATGGTTCATTGTTCAGTAATATAGTTTCTGTGCTGTATCTACAATGGAATTTAGTAATTATCTGGATAGAGATTTTTTTTTGTACCAGAGTTCATGTTAAATTAATAGGAGGTAATTCTGATTGTTTTCAAGAATTTTCATTATTTTCTTACCTCATTAATGTAGCAGGCAGTTCATTAGTTATGAAGTATCTGTTACAGTATTAAGAATTTATTTGTAGTAGTCATGGATAGTTAAGTGAAATCCAATCTGTGAGGCTTTACTTCAGTGGGTGGGTTAATATTTTCTGGTAAAGTTTTTCTTAGTCGTGTCATACAGAAGTAGAGTTAATCTAGAATAAATCTCATAATAATTTCTAGGTCTTGGCCATTGCAGTACTGTATTTTATGTAAATATGTTACGATGCAAAAGACACCTAGCATTTCGTAAAGGATTGCTGATACTGGAAAGATATCAAAGCTTGAAGTATTACATTTCATGGTAGGAGGTATTTCAGAATTTAGATTTATTAGTTGGAGATATTTCAGAATTTAGTTTCATTAGTTTTATCTCAATTTTTATGACTTGTGGAAAACTAAAATGATGGTTCTTAATGCATGCCAAAAGAATGACTCAGTATTTAGCATACTTAAGTTACCATTGAAAGTATAGCTCATGTTAGGCACCAGTGAAATAACTAGTCATTGTTAAAATAATGATTTTAATGGAAGAGCTGTGTGTCAGCTTAGGAACAAATTAATTTCAGTCACATGTAGTACTGTATTTATAGTGTTAGGACATTTTATAGATGCCTTCGACTGGACAGTCATAAATGACTTAAGAAGTTCTTTTATTCTTTCAGATTTGTAGATTTTATAAATTTTAGAACGGATGCTGTTGTATCTTGGGATTACTTTAGTAGGGTTTGAGTTGACCAGATGATTCTCATTGACTTTCATTAAAATCAACTTTCCATAAGCTTCAATTTTGTCAAAAGGATATTGAAAATTGTAATAATTCAAAAATTGATTTAATACCCAATTGTACACTGATTTTTGTATTATGAGAACTTCTGTAATTCAGCATTTTGCTGTAGTCTCTTGCCTTTGTGTAGCTAGAGAGGTTACATGGGTCATTTGTAATAAAGCCATTATGTAACCGAGTTAAGCTCTGATGGCACAAAATAATTCTCTGAAATAGTAAGAACGTTTTGTCACTCCCTGTTTGTACCATATAGATATGCAATCTAGGTGTGAGAAATATTTGATCTAAGGACAGAGCTAAAGAAATGGTCTCTTCTGACTGAAATAAGCAATAATCTGAAGTAGCAATAATCCTTTAAAGTGCAGTATTGTATAATCATAAGGGTGGAGAGTTTTTACTGAATTAGTGTGACTTTATTTAGATATTGTTCCTTTTTTTGGTGGGGGGACCAATTACTCATTCAAAGGCATTTCTTCAGTCTCCTATACAAGTTTTAGCATACAAATCTTGGAAGCGAACAGAGGTAGACTTTTGCTCTGTATAAAGCAGTTTTGCTCAATTTCCAGTTAAAACATGAATTAATTCCTGAATTTCAACCTGTTTCCATTGGTATCAAGTAAATACCGATTACCATAATAACTCTGGTCACAAAATATAATCCCATGGTCACCAATAATGTTGATTAATATATCTGCTGTTATCAAAAATAACAATGTAAAACCAAATTATCACTGAAAACTACTTTCTAAATGCTTGGTGTTACAATCATTAACAATACTTTTTGAATTCCAAACTTCATGCTCATAAATTTTAATTTTTCAGAGTTCAGAACCAGATATGAGAGCCCTCATTCTCTAAAGGTGATAATTGCTATAAAAAAAAAAATCCTGTCATAACTGCAAACTACTTTTATGAAGGTAAGAACGTACTTAATCACAACATGTTATCATTAACAGTTACAAAAACTATACAAATAAAAAACTTTAAAATATTTAACTTCCCTTATTTACCTTATTGCAAAACTCTGAATAGTAAATTAACACTCCAATTTCCAAAGAATCATGACTATAGGCTAATTAAACCCCAAATCTCTTTGTGAAGATTCCGTCCTAAACCTAAACTAGATATTTTCATGGGCTTTCTGCATGCAAGTACTAGAAGACGACCAAAAGTCTGAATATTAAGGCATAAACAAAATTAAGTCCTGTCTTTTTAGTGCAAAGTATTTTTATCGCAATGCAGTCAAGACGAGTCAGTTGAACGAGGATCTTGGAGAAGTCTTTCTTCAATGAAGGACTATTGCTCCTAAAACCAGGTTACCTGAAAGGCAAAGAGCATATTTTATTCATAATTTAATAATTATGGATGAATCTACAACTTAATAACTAAGAGGTACAATAAAGTCCCTATTATCCAAAAGCTTTGGGACTAAGAGTTGGATTGCTGCAAAAATTTGGAACTAAAGCTAGTCTACTGCCCTACCAAAAAAATTATTTTAGAGTAGATTTATGTACTTTTATCTACCAATCATTTCATTACTACAAATCTTGCAAATCACAACATAGTAATCAAAATGAATTTTAATAATTCAAGATTCAATTGGTTCTATACTGTACACTATATAAGCTATATATATTAGCATGTGCTTAGTCATATAATAGTCCCCTATCCAATATGTGTTTAAAACTAACCTTCAATACAGTCATGCAAGAAAACAGTACACATCAGTTGTTTTCTCCCAGGTATCTTAAGAAATTTACAGGTCTCCATACAGAAGCATCAAGACTATCAAGGATAATATTCTGGTGATTCAAAATGAAGTGAAAACGACTTTAATGTACCATAAGTTGCAGCATCTATTCAGAGTCCATTTTTATTTTTGTGTTCATCATCATCATCCATGCCATTTCCTCTCTCTTCCATCCATTTTGTCAAATTCTTCCTCTGTACTTCTGTTCAGATTTTCAGTACTATTTCAAGAATGAATCCTCTGGTTGAGTAGCACGTGAGCAATAGTCATGATCAAAGTGGTTTGATTGTACTGTTATGATAATTACTAAAGCACTGAAGAATTTAAAAAACCAGCAATGATCTCCCTGACTTTCAAATGAACATTTAGTAAGATTTACAGTACCAGTAATGTTTAAACTTACCTTGCATCACTCACCCTGGTGAAACAACAGCCATTACCTCCATCCATAATACCTTAAAGGGTTAATAGGAATACAGTACAGTAATATGAAACTGTTCTGAAAATGGTCTCTAGTATTTCAAAAGGAAGAACCAACCAATCATTCACATGGCATGGATGTTACATTTTGTGGACGAATTAAACCTTATTATAATAACATAATCATAATTATAGTAATATTAAAAAATAATTACGATACGTTAAAATTTTTCTCTTCCAAAAGAGGTGAATGAACGAATAACCTAATAACAGATAACCTTAAGAATAAGCACTGAAAAAAGGAGAAATTAAAATGGGGACTAAAGAACAAAGGGCGTGAGAACCACAGACAGACAAACTGTTGTTATGTTTACAGACAAAAAAAGATACGTCAGAGGGCACAAGAAAAAGAAACATCGAGAATTACGTAAAAGAACGAGAGATTACTTTGTTCTGATGTTATGAAAAATCAAGTTGTATTCAGTGCCCACTTATTTTCGTTGGCACTATTCTGTATATATAAACTTTGATCTAATTTTAGTTAAAAATACAATGCAATAGCACACAAACACGACAGATACACAATAATTTAATTATGTATTCATCTAAAGTAATCAAGATTGACGAGTGATACTTTATGTAATAGTATACCAATACATTACGCCACTAGTTTTCTTCGATGAGAAAATAAGTGGAATTAAAGAAAACGTTATCTAATTGAATGGTCTCGTTTAAACAGTTACTATGATGAACAGTAGATCACATAAAATCCTTTTTATTACCTACTTGCTGCCACTACAGAATGCTGTAGAGTGCTGTGAGCACTGAATAATGGCAAGCATCCCGAAAACTACTACTCTACTTACCAAAGAAATTAGTTCCAGTGTGGCTGTAGCCTTTATATACCTGATCAAGTCAATCGGATTCTGTCGAGTCCTGGAATTGGAATTTGGCCTTCTACCAGTATTTTCATGATGGTTCAGGTACTGTTTCTTCAGTTGATTTCATTTCATGATGGTTCAGGTAATGCTTCAGTTGATTTCTTATTCTTTTTAAAGGAATTTCAGTCAAAATCCGGATCACACAAAGCTTTTCTGGAAAACGTTAAAAATAGTCAATAAAAGATTAATACTATCAGCCTTTTCATGGAGTTTTCTTTTAATTGCTACACGAGCATTTATGAATATTGAAAGCTGACATGGACATTTTCTTAAAAACACAAAGATACCGACATTATTTGAAAAAGCAAATCATGAACGTTCTGACTTTATTGCTCAAAACTCATTGGAGAAAAATTACACATTAAAATGAAATATGAAGGAATAATTTTCACTGTTCATGGTGAAGTTCTCATGTTACATCTGACTACACAGAAACTAAATAAAATTTTACTGTTTTTAAAAGTACAGAAGCCTGAAATAATGCATTACTGATTAGTCCATACAGGGAACCTAGCATGAAAGATATATAGGCCTACTCCTATCGAGCATAGTACGTATCACTGATTCTAACTGCAATGATATAAGGTAAAATGAAGTGAGTTCAGAGGAATCGTTATTTTTCCAGTCATGAATCTGTTACTATCAATTTTTTTTTATCAGCGCAACACACGACCCCGCTCTAGCTAAATATTTTCACACAAAGTTAAGCTGGAATGCAGACATGGCTGCAGAAATATCTGGTGAAATTTCCAACCTGCCTCCTTTCTTGGCCTTTGCAGTTTTGTTAAATCTGAAACATCGCTTTTCGCATTTGCATGCTGTCGAATTAGGCTACAGAGCTCAGACACTTTCGGGAGAAATAGTTATTGCTTAACCAAGGGCATGATACGAATAATGATTTGAGTTTCCTTTTTGGCGCGCTGTCCTGAGTTCACTTTCCAAATTAGACCAGAGGTTCGACCTGCTATATCTGAATTCGCGAAAGCAAAGAGATTCTTCACGCATAACCTTTTGTTGGTGAAATTTGACATCTGGTTTTTGGGAGAGTGTTAGAAAATTTCGTTTACAGCAGGAAAGGAGTTATCAGTTATTGGAAAATATTAATCTGCACGATGCAGCCTCTTTTTTTTATGGATAATTATTATATTATTATTATTATTATTATTATTATTTTATTATTATTATTATTATTATCGTATCATCTTTAAACGTCCCTGCACTCCTGTGACCATCATCTTTTTCGTCTATATACTGCAGAGATTATAAGAACGCGTAATCTAATACAGGAACAAACAATATGAATAATCAAATTGCGCATTTCTAGTAGATTTCTAAAGGTTTAAATTTTTCATAATCTCTTCCTTGATTTCCTAATTGTAATGTGTATATCTATCTATCTATCCATCTATGTATGTATGTATGTATAATATATGCATATATGTGTATATACACATATATAAATATATATGTATATATATACATGCACACAATTTAGACCCAAAGAGCATGCACTCTGTATTAAAAAGAAATCTATTGTATCTCTGCATATGTGGTAATATTTTTTTATCTTACGT
Organism: Macrobrachium rosenbergii; assembly: GCF_040412425.1. Classification (NCBI taxonomy): domain Eukaryota; kingdom Metazoa; phylum Arthropoda; class Malacostraca; order Decapoda; family Palaemonidae; genus Macrobrachium; species Macrobrachium rosenbergii. Next base: position 1,329,045 of record NC_089790.1, on the reverse strand, counting down.
TAACAGTTTTAAAAACAGTAGAGTTACATATTGTTTAGTACTTTTTTTTTTTGTTGAACATGAAAGCATAATTCTTTGTTATTCTTGTGAGTATACGCAAACTAACGCATCCGTCGACACCTGGCGCACAATTCTGGCTTGACTTTTGTTTTTCAGCTTCATGACAGACAGACATCAATTAAAAATGTTGCCAATGGAAGGAGTATAAAGGCTTACTTTCAATTTATACCTCCCAGGTGTCACAGTCAAAGTGCCAATTGTGGATGAGGACAAAAGACCCCTCTCTCTCTTTTGCTAAAATTCTTTAAATTCCACTGCATTTTCATGGCACAATTCTCCTTAACACAACTATTCTCCAGAATGTTCTAACGGCCCCCCAGAGAAAATCATCTCTCGAGTAAGGTTAGAACTTTTATGGTGCGCGCACTTTACTACCATTTAGCTTTCTCTATCGTCTCGCTTTCTCAATTCTGCATACATTTGCCTCATGCAAAAGATTTTCCTTACCTAACAAATTTTTTCGTTTACTTACTGAAATCTTACAACTGAACAACGCACTTAAAAAGCCCTCTTTTACTGATAAAAGTCAATAATATATCAAAATGGGCTGGATCAAATCAACGAGGTAGTACTATAATTTTTATAGAGGAAGTTCATGCTCAACGTTCGGTTCCTTCTCACTGTTACCAATTCCTTGGTCTACATATACCTTGTATTCGTAACAGCATAATGTATTTTATTCTATATTTTCCCGTTGCTGAAACTGACAATTTTGTCTACAAAAAAATGTTTCACTGCAATAAGAAAGCATTAAAATATGACTGATATGTGTCTTGCGCATTAAATGAGAAACATTACAGACAAACGCAGGGCCGTTATACGTCGTTATGCAAACAGATACAGTGGAAAAACTAATTCTTCGATCCTCTGTCTAAAGTGGAAACGTTACAGCTGACGTCTTGATATGAAAATAAAGCTGCCAACGGACACAAAATCATTCTCTGAATAAATACACACAGACGTTGCGTAAGCATAACTTCCAAGAAGTTTCACAGGCTGTACTCTGTAGTAAGGGGCGCCTCTGTTGTAAACTTTCAAGAGCGGGAGGGGCGTCTTGAAGAAGAGTGCTGTCTCTCATTTCTTTACAAGAAGCTAGGAGTAATTCACATGATATGAAAAGGAAATGAATAATATAGTTTAGGTTAAGTGAGATAATATTTTAAAGGCGGGATAGTGAAAGAGATGCACAACTGTCGAATAATAAATAAATATAATGAAGATGTTTTTATGGAGGATAGGAAGAACAAAATCTACAGTGACTTTAGCAAAAATAATAAAAGATAAATGCCCAGTAGGAGCTAAGTCGTTCTTTGAAGGGGTCAGTCTGTCATTGGCTTTGGAAAATGACAGCTCCACAGAGAGAGAGAGAGAGAGAGAGAGAGAGAGAGAGAGAGAGAGAGAGAGAGAGAGAGAGAGAGAGAGAGAATGGTATCTTCAGGCTGAAATATATATTCATGATGAAACAAAAATGCCTTGCAAAATAAATGTTTAATGATTTACCTAAAATTGCAATGGTATCACGCAGAGGGTGACTGTGCCTTATGCAAAAGGTCTAAGACTATTATATAAGTGAAATGTCTCCTTGGCTGTTAAATAACTATATACTGTAGATGTAGTGAATGTGAGAAAATGCTGAAAAACGCCACAGACAAAGGTGCAAAGTTGAAGGATAAGAAAACAGATCGTATCTGGAATTTGAAATAATTGACGATTGTAGGTTGGAATTGCGTTACAAAATCAATATCAACGAAGAACTTCCAAGTTTGCCGAGCGAGATGGAAGTCCATATGAGATATAAGAAGCGACAGCAAATATTAGACACGATCAGGTCTGAGGAATTTATGGAAAAAATGTCCAAAGTAAATTTAAGTACTCAAAAATCCATCATCATCATCATCAAAAGGGTATAGATACTGATAAAGGTGCATAGCAGGAATATTAATTTTGAGAAAGTAATTTCCTTATTCAGAATCCATTGTGATTAAGGAACACAGCCATGATGAAAATAATAATCTAAAGGTCGCCCACTAACGTTCAGTTATACCTGCGCAGTCGCCCTACGCAAGCAAAACTGAACCCACTAACGACCAGTTTTTTGCCTGCACAGGCATAACTGCGCAGGTATAACTGAACGTTAGTGGCGGCCTTGATGTATCATAATCAAACAAACATTAAATAAAAAAAGTATATAGAGTCATCTCAGTCTAGATTAAACAAATATACAAGAACGGACATCGAAAATACGAGCAAAAGCAACGACGCAAATAATATAATAATAATAATAATAATAATAATAATAATAATAATAATAATAATAATAATAATAATAATAACAGTAACTGATTAGGGTTATAGTTTGTGCAGCAGAGTGTCTCACAGAGACCAGAACGCGTTCAGGACCCAGGGATGCGGAGCGGTGTATAGACCATAAAATGAACAAACTTCCCAATCACTTCCATTACCGGCCGGCTCTTCCTAAGGAGTTTTCCTGTCGGTAAGTCTCCCGGGATGGTTTTTGTTTTGACAGATTCCGAAGCTATGAGAGAGGGCGAGGGGAAGGGCGAATGAGATCGCGATGTACACAACGCGGAGCAGTTGCAAAGGTTTGTGTCTGCCACTCTACTACTACTACTACTATTTATTTACTCAGAGTGCCGCCATCTTTGTGTGTTATGGAACGATGGATCTAAGTGTGTCTGTGAGTAAAATGACACATATTTAATATATGTATATATATTCATACAACCAATATGATTTCGAATAAAACTTACCCATAATCGCCTTGTCAGTTTATCCGTCACTGGTATTCAAGAACCCTGCAAAAGATAGAATGAACTAATTAGAAAGTTTAGGCAACTCTCCACGGTTAATCATAATAAAGGCTTGATGAATTATTTACAAAGCAATTTGCAAGGAGACAGCGCATACCGAAATGATACAAGTACACAAGAATCTTGCCAAAATACAAAAAAAAATATTCAGCACTGAACGAAGGCGGACAAAGACCCATCCGGGAGTCGATCGGAATCCGCGTGAAATGATGCATGTAACCCCAACGCAACGAAACATCCAAGACAAACTGTTCAATGTTCCGGAGCTGGAACGCGTCCGATCCCTTAGGAACAATTTAGGACTCCAGTCGAACGACGACAGACAAAGAGAGAGAGAGGCGTATTATTTCACAGCGCATTTCCTTCCTTATCATAAAAGTGATCTTGACCGAAAACTCAAATCCTCTCCTTTCGCTTCCCGAAAGAGATGATCTCCTCCACCAATTATCTCCCGGGGAAGATACAAAGTCCACCGCCAGGAAAGCTTTTCCACTGCCCGGGGATATTTGAGAGAGAGAGAGAGAGAGAGAGAGAGAGAGAGAGAGAGAGAGAGAGAGAGAGAGAGAGAGAGAGAGGCTTCTCTCTATCCTTTGACCAAATACAACTGAAGCTCTTCCTTGTTCGTTTTGTATTTCCTGATGTGGTTCTCAACAAATTCTAAATGATAAAAGAAATGTGTTCACAATTGAGAGGCACAGATATACTTTGAATTATTCTCACCATACGTCATATTGTAGCTCACGTCCCCATTACCATTATTCAACATTTGCATACCCATATGAAGCAGTTCAAAAGGCCCTTAACTTTCTAAGCAAGCATCAAAAGCAATGATGTCCAATAATGCCCATATGTAGAAACTAAAGAAAAAAGTAAATAGATAAATATACACATTGAAGTCCGAACACTGAAGACTCATAAATCAAGAACGATAATCATATAAATATAGAAATGTAGTTGTGTTGAGTAAAAAAAAAAAAAATTAAAGCAGCACCTGTCTCGACTGGTTGGTCCAAATCCACAGGTCCACATCAGCCTTCTTTCCCCCCTCAACACCTTACCATACTATTGAAACACTAATGGATCCGGGGTGGGGGCACCTAGGCACGTGGCCCCCCCACCCCATGAAAAATAATGACAAAATAATAATGTTGAAGATTTAGATAACAACATAAATGAGGAATATAAAAATGGGAAAAAATAATAAATCTATTACAGAAATATATAATATATATATATATATATATATATATATATATATATATATATATATATATATATATATATATATATATATATATATTTTTTTTTTTTTTTTTTTTTTTTTCTGGATCCACTAGTGTATTGAAATATGACTTACGAATGGTCGTCAAATAGCATATTTGACCTCGCCGGTCTTATCTCTGTTACTATTGCTTGTAAAAGGGCATTGTCACTTTGACCTAATTTGTATAGAGGATCAAATTCTGAAAACCTGCAGCAACCATCTAACCAGAGTAAAACGAAAGATCTAAAACGTGTGGCAATGATAGTGTAATCACTTACTAATAATAACAAAGCCTTCTGGCAACATCAGACGATGTTTATGAAAAGCTTCGAAAAAGGAAGTTTGGGGCTGAATGGTAAAGTAAAATTCTGTAGAAAAAAATTTAGTGAAACATGGATAGGGAGTTCACTACAAAATCAACTTAACTGTTTATATTTTGCTTGAGTCGAGCCTCATCTGATCCATTCTAATTGTTTATAAGGCTAGTAAACGATTAACTCATTGCCAACAGTACTGTTGGCACGAAAGACAAAAATTTAATCAATTTCAGGATATTCCCCATCAAGTTATCAAACGACTATTTCAAAAAGAGTTGTAACTATGAATGAGGATAATTCAACATGAATGACCTCTGAAAAGGAGAATATGAATGTTTAAGAAAATACGTATATATAAATTTTATAGATGTATGTATGTGTATGTAAGGATATGAGTGCGTGTGTGTTTAGGTATATAAATATAAAAATCCAACTACAAACTCCATATTAAACGCAGACATAGCTAAAGCTAATAAACCAGTAAGTAAAATTAAAAATCTGCGATGCATGAAGGACAGACGCGAACGTAAAAGGAAAAGAAAGAAAGAACGAAGAAGAAGAAGAAGAAGAAGAAGAAGAAAAGAAAAAAAGGTCTCTGGGGAAGGGAAAAAACGCCTAAAGAGAAAATTGAAAATCCTGCGACGGACAATCCCACGCCAAAAGCGCCGCGGCTCCTCCTTGAGGATATTGTCATGTCCCCCTGGCTTCTATTGGGCTCAGGAGGAATCATTTCAAAGGAATCCTGGGAGATCCCCCGTAGATATGAATTTTGTCTCATTTCAGTCAAGATTAGCGGAAAATTGCTAGGCCAAAACAGAATGACTTTGGGCACATGGACCAATTTCAGGTTTATCTCCTCCCCCGGTCTCTGAACGAGCACAATGTGGTCTTACAAATTGGTCGGAGAGAACGAAAAGAGGAAGCCGTTATCATAAATTTGCCTTTTTTCTTCCTTTCCTGCGATGCTTCCCCTATTCTAAATACGCTCAGCACCTGAATAGAGTCTAGCAGAACAAGTGGAGGCAGCGTTTATGCATCAATAGGCCTACTCGCATTTCTTTTATAATTCCGTATGCCAGAATAGGGCTTTTTTTCTTTATTTCACTGGGACTGTCACCAGGCCTTTGTCGACATTTTTTCTTTAACTTCACGAACATAATATCGTTCTTCTTAGCTCACAAAGAACACGCACAGTCCATGTATGGGTTTGTGGTTAGTACATACACAAACACACACATCTCATTTATACTTTAACTAAGATGCGAATTAAATGAATTACAGATGAATTTCACTATCGTTTATCTGTCTGGAGACGGAATAAATTTCTAACGAACTTGAGTTACTCTTTGTATAAACTATGCATAAAATTAAATAAATTTTCAGTTCACATGGAATTTCATTTTAATTTCAGGTCCAGTTACTATCTTTTCTTAGACAGAATCTTGCACAGATGTCTTTCAATGAATTCCGATCCAGACTTAGACTCATAGACCCCATTTACTCTTCAATAACAAAATGCAAGAGAAGCGCTGCTTCTCTCATCTTATTTTCAGGGCATTTATAGAAAATAAAATTGATGAAAAACATTAAACTTCACCATTCTTTTCCGAACAACTTCAATTCTCGCTCCATGAATGTATTAAAATTCTTCTGTAATACGATTGTAATGTAAAACCAACTCTACTTTCATCGTTCTTCAGAGAGAGAGAGAGAGAGAGAGAGAGAGAGAGAGAGAGAGAGAGAAAAACATGTTAGGTGACAATGTAATGGATTAGCCGGCGAAATGAGTTCGGAGACACCACCGCAAAACAAAGTGAGGGTTTCTTGAGAGGGAAATATATTCCGACAGGAATGGTTTCGGAAAAACAGCGGTGAAAGACTCTTATTATTATTATTATTATTATTATATTATTATTATTATTATTATTATTATTAATGACTATGGTGTGTGAATGCATGCACCTTCATAACTCTCGATTTCGGTAACATAGGCCTACGCAGCAGCTAACGAGGTACAGATACACTTAAACCATTTATACTCAAGAGCTGGTATGGTCGTTTTCCTGCATCTAATCTCTATGGATTTCTTAAAACTAAATAATAATAATAATATAATAATAATAATAATAATGGCAATAGCCCCAAAGCCGTTCTAAAAGTATTTCCATGTTCTTGCGATTAATGTCAGTGTAATACCTGGCAGCCGCTTTCAGCCGTTGTGTACGATACTTTTTACTTTGGGGAGAAAGCCCGGCAACGTGGAAAAAGCCCCTTCTCGCAGTGCTTTCTCTTTATCATAACAATAACAATAATCATTACTATCTTATTAATATGAGCGTACGTTTTTATGGAACAAGCCCAGTGGCAAGTTTCCACTGAACAGAAAAAGACAATATTATATAAAACCGAATAAGTCTAATTCTCGTACGTGGCTGGAAAAGTACCACTAACCTGAGTAAGGGGAGAGGATCATTTACTGAAGGGAGATATTTGGGATCTGAGAAAAGACCTTAAATGGCGAAAAAGTCCCTCATTGATTACTGCAGACCATGAACATCAAATTAACATTAGCAGCAAAGCGTTAGACTCACCGAGAGAACAAGACCAGAATATTACGACCTTTTTTTTTTTTTTTTCTTTATCTCGTCTTGCAGGAAGTTATAGTCTACATTTTCAATTGCACGACGCTGGGCTGTGCACGACAGGAAAAACGAACCTCTGGGAGCAGACTTGCATAAAGGTAGGAAGCTGGAGGTTGAGCTCCCAGTTTAAAAAAAACCGGGCGGGAAAGGGTAGAAGTGTGTACAAGAGAGGAGTGAGTGGAACAGACTTCAATACGTCGCCAGCAATTTCCCCTTTTCGAATACTGGAAACCATATCGAGAGAGAGAGAGAGAGAGAGAGAGAGAGAGAGAGAGAGAGAGAGAGAGAGAGAGAGAGAGAGCAGATTTACAAGACTATTGCAAAGATATATACATTTTATAATCATGAAGCATTACTTTTAAGTCAATGAACAGTTTTTTTTTTGAGGCTCGGCAGAGTACATGGGAAGGTAGTAACATTGACTTCATTGTTCTCCCATCCTCATCTGTAGGATCGCTGAGACGACAAACAACAAAAGGACAACAATATCTAGAGTCCCCTGATTTATGGAATGGACATTATCTTCTCTTGCGGTCAGCTAGTTTTAATATCAAAGGCCACGTTGCTTCGGTAAGTCACGCGCGCTGCAAGGGTTGCTATGCATGGGACAAAATTAAAGACAGCAATTCCTATATATATATATATATATATATATATATATATATATATATATATATATATATATATATATATATATATATATTGTTTTATGAACATCTTCAGACTCACAGTGAGAATTGAAATTAAGAGGCTATTGGGATTTTTGTTAACTGATAAATTAACATGGTATTTTTTATTTTCATGTTTGTTTTTCTATCACTAATACTGTCTTTCATACATTCAACTATGTCTGTACTCTGCTATCTAGCAATCAGTATTAACATAACTTACTTGCATGAAGAACGCTATAAAACGAGACAAATTTAAAGGAACTGAATCTTGTGATTTTGTCTGTACCAATCACGCCTGCTTTTTGGTAACTAATTCAAGTTTCATCGGTGGCCGAGGCCTCATTAATCACGGCCCTCTAAACAAAAACTGTTAAGATCCGTAAATATAATAAAAATTCATACAAGGTAAATACGCACAAGGAGAGAGAGAGAGAGAGAGAGAGAGAGAGAGAGAGAGAGAGAGAGAGAGAGAGAGAGAGAGAGAGAATGAATTACAGAAGTTTCTCTTGTGCTACGAGAAGCCTTCTAATCTAAATAAACCTCGGCAATAAAGGCCTCGCAACATTTTAAGGCAATTTTCCTGCAAGTTGCACAGTCAATAAACCAGCTCGCAACAGATTCTTGTCTGGGGCTTCTGAGCCCGCCATTGTAACCTGATCATTGCGTATGCTCTTCGTAAATACGACCTGAATGCGAACATTCACCCTCTCTCTCTCTCTCTCTCTCTCTCTCTCTCTCTCTCTCTCTCTCTCTCTCTCTCACGCACAATACAAGCGAATCAGTTCTTCTTTGAGCTGTTTATTCTTTTTGTGTCAACTCCTCTCCTCCTCCTTCCGTTGCAGCGATCAAAAAGCGGACGCCGAGACATTTTTCCGCTTCTAAACAACATCGACGAAAAGGGGGAGCAATTTCGCTCTGTTTGGATTGCGATTACTCGGAGAGAAAGGGAAGAAGAAGAAGAAGAAGAAGAAGAAGAAGAAGAAGAAGAAGAGGAACACGAAGAAATTTGAAGAAAGTTTCCAAGATGTGATGATAATGACGAGATGCAGTTCTGTGTACGGTGACTGACAACTTTGACAACTGACCTTCCAACCTTGTATAATTGTATTCTTGCATAAACTGTTGCTCATCTGACGGTCAAAAATATTTTTAAACAAACTATTTATACTTACATACATACATGTGTGTATGTATGTAATATATATAAATATATAGTTTCTTTAAAAATATTTTTACTATCTGTTAGATGAACAATAGTTTTGCTCATCTCTCTCTCTCTCTCTCTCTCTCTCTCTCTCTCTCTCTCTATATATATATCTCTATATATATATATATATATATATATATATATATATATATATATATATATATATATATATATATATATATATATATATATATTATATTTACGATCACGGCTAACTTTAACCTTAGATAAAATAAAAACTACTGAGGCTACAAGGCTGCAATTTGGTATGTTTGATGACTGGAGGGTGGATGATCAACATACCAATTAGCAGACCTCTAGCCTCAGTAGTTTCCAAGACCTGACGGCGGACAGAAAAAGCGCGGACGGACAGACGTTAAATAGCCAACTCAATAGTTTCCCTTTACAGAAAACTAAAAATGAAAAGGAATCACTTCGTCCCCCCGTTGTGGCTGCAGGAAGAGGCCGCCCGAAAAGTTTTCTGACATAAATGTTAATGATGCCCCACTTCCTGTCGATGAAGGCCAGCGAGAAACTTGGGGGTCGGTGTATATCGGGCTGCCTCTGAAACTTTCAGAGTAATTAAGCACATGGGGTATTTTTCTTTTTTTATGGGCATCTTTCTCCGAAAACTGGACCTTGAGGTGGACCGGATATTTCGTTAGAAGGAGCTCTGCTATGTTGCTTTTATGATGTTTATGCATAAATCAAATCACTGGACGTCAGCATACGTAAAAAACGCCCGTGGGGGGTTTTGGGAGGGGGACGCCGTCAGTGCACCAAACGCGGTTCACTGTAGGCACCACTTAAGGTTCTTTGCAGCGTCCCTTCGGCCCCTAGCTGTAACTTAGGTTTCGAAAATGGCCATAATATAAACATCCAGTCTGGAGACTAAATCTCAGTATCCTGAGATGCTTGCCAATTTTTCACATTTTCTTAAAAAAAAAAATAAAAATTCATGCAAAGCAAAATATGTATTAAATTTAATCTAAATCTATCTTCATAACCTATTATCATTTTCGTAAACTCCACCACAAATAATATGAAAATACAATTTCGTTCCCACAACGAAAGGAAGAACTAAAAAATATGTATTTGGGTAAAGCCTCAGCGATATTTGCTCTATTCTCAAACTTCAAACTCACCCCATGAACATTTCCAAACAAATATTATGGAAAATGTGAACTACATACTGACATACCGTCATGCATAGGTCGCCCCTGCAAACAGAGAGAGAGAGAGAGAGAGAGAGAGAGAGAGAGAGAGAGAGAGAGAGAGAGAGAGGGGGGTTATACCAAATAAATGTATTTTGTAGTCGAAACTCTGTTACAACCAACAAATTCTGTTAACATGATTATCTTTACTTTAGCCCTGTTTTTTTTCGGTTTGCATTTAGCTCATGCGTCTGTGGCCTGGTTGATTTTGGATGTGTTTCCGCGCGTTTTTGTATTTAATTCATGATCTACCGGAAAAAACTATATTTTAATCGATCTTTTAACTTTCCAGCCAAATTTCCCACCATCAAACATCGTCCACCAACCTTCACCACAACCTTTACTACCAGCGAATGAATCTTCTTCTTCTTACCAGCTTGTTCCCATTTCTATATGGGGTCGCCGTGATGCCTTCTTGTTGAAGGACTTTGATTTGGCTTTTGGGGGGTAGACTTTGTAGTCCCGATCGGCTGCCCTGCCTGACATCGCTTAGACCCCGGTATTGTGTTCATGTATTGTACCAGTTCACCAGCGCTCTTTCTCCCAGCAGCGAGGGTCGAATGAATAACGAGAAGAAATCACGAAGGAAGAATAAGAAGAGTTAATGAAGCAAAGAAATATACGAAAATAATCATAATCAGCGACAGCAAACATGTAAATAATCAAAGAATTTCTTCAGATAATACTATTCATGAATGCTCACCGCTTCAACAACGAGTTACCGCACCAGTGACGGTAAAAATAAGGGAAATCTGTTGAACATCCGCCGTGGAAGCATTAAGCAAAGCCACAAATCCTATTACGGGAGAACCAACACTATTGCGCATCTATTAGCAAATGTAATTCAACTTTAAAGGATCTGGAAGCGTTTGGCAGAGGTTTCAATATAAGTGTTTTCCACGGGGAACTAAACCCCATTCGCTAACTACAGTGAATGACAGGGAGTGATTTCAAGCCTACGTATCCCAATCTGTTGTAAATCCACGATCTCTACCGTGACGCAGTGCAAAGCAGTTTTGTTTTATAGGCTGGGATATGCAGAGTCTACCGGTTACATTCAGAGTTAATGGACATGATAGTTCAACAAGAAGTGGCTGGAGAAGTACACAAGGAAAGTGAGGATGATGAATGGAATCGGGTGATATGATAAACACAGTTCAACGTTTCCGAGAAGAGTTCGCTTACGTCAGAAGGCTGTTGCTAGCACAGTAATAGCCATAATTTCTTCCTATTTCTTGCACTTGGATCTTAAGGCTTTGTAGTGACACGCGTATCCAAAAAAGCGCGAAGAATTCGAGAAGTTAAGAGGGCATTGGGGCTATTACAACATTTCGTGTGTTCTGAAATGTATCAAATCAGTTCCAGGCGCTGAATGTGCACAGAATGAGAGAGAGAGAGAGAGAGAGAGAGAGAGAGAGAGAGAGAGAGAGAGAGAGAGAGAGAGAGAGTTTAGCAACATTTCGTCGAATACAATAAATTACAAATACATATCGAATTCCCATTTATACTAAAGTCACACCACCAAATGAACAACTAACGGCCTACGTCAGACAACCGACCAGGGAAACGGCATATAAAGTCAAACAACGGATGGTAATGGGAATCGTTCAAAGGAACAGTAATTATCTCTCGCAAGCTGCGAGGTCTCGACCTTGGTTTAAACTCCCCCACCCACCCCACCCCCCACCACTCTCCCTATTCTGTTCTTGTAGGATTTTAGACTCCCCTTCCCTCCCCTCCCCAGTGGCGATCCCAGACCTCCCACTTCACAAAGGCTGCAACAACAATATCTAAACCAGAGTTTATATCACGGATTCCATGCAGCCACCAAGTTGGAGAACAAACTAAACTATAAGCGGTTTCCTATGTGTTTAGACACTTCCGGGTTCCCCCTTTGTCGTAGAGGGTCAATAGGAATTTTCCTAAGCACTCAGAAGTTCGTTTTGGTTGATTTCATTCGAAGGAAGAGTTCCGGGGCAGAAATGATTGAGCATACGAAGCTCTCATCGACTGAATGCAAGAATTCCTAGAACGTGTAACTAAGAAATATCTAACTGTGATTAATAACACGATTGTGAAGAAGATGAAAGGAATTGAATTAGATGGAGAAAGTTGACTCCAGTGGCCGACCCTGCTATACAGTGAGATTAATAAGGTCGAAAGAAGAAGAAGAAGAAGAAGAAGAAGAAGAAGAAGAAGAAGAAGGTGAGCTCCACCAGTAAGCAATTGTTGCTTATTTCATCGCTCGAATTCGTCAGTGTTTTTGTTTTATGCTGATTTGGCGATGCGTCACTGTTATTGTTACGCCGCCTATTCCAGAGTTTGCCTATTCCAGAGTTTCTTACTGATTTAATTGAACATGCGTTATTGTGGTTATTATAATGACTGTCTATTTCGTTATATTATTATTTAATGGTAGAAGCAGGTAGTTTGCCTCTCTCCCCAGAGACCTCTGCATTAAATAAAAAATAAAAAAACACTGGTTTCCTAAACGGCGAGACTTCTGTTTACAAGAAAATAAGGCGGACTGTTTCGCAACCAGAATAATAACGAGTCTCTGTCGAAAACAGAACTCGACTTCTCTGTAAATAAGAGGAAATCATTACTCATTCCGACTGTTCAAAATCGTACTCGCAAACGCCGAATTTCGAGATATCATCTTTCACTTCATAATTGTCCCAAAATGGAGTGGATGGCATACTACTGTGATATGAAAAAATCCCGGTACTTGCTGTAAAATGGTGAGAATAATATTCCATTCTTTTTCTTATATTTGGCAACTAATGCTTTGTAACAAGAGTATGAATCTTCATTACACGAGTTTCGCTACGCGAATTTTTGAATTTTTAGTTTTCTGTAAAAGAAAACTATTGTGCCGGCTTTGTCTGTCCGTCCGCACTTTTCTGTCCGCCCTCAGATCTTAAAAGCTACTGAGGCTAGAGGGCTGCAAATTGCTATATTGATCATCCACTCTCTAATCATCAAACATACCAAATTGCAGCCCTCTAGCCTCAGTATTTTTATTTTATTTAAGGTTAAATTTAGCCATAATCGTGCTTCCGGCAGCGATTTAGGAGAAGCCACCACCGGGCCGTGGTTAGAGTTCCATGGGCCGCGGCTCATACAGAATTATACCGAGACCACCGAATGATAGATCTATTTTCAGTGGCCTTGATTATACGCAGTAGCGGCTGTACAGAAAACTCGATTGCGCCGAAGGAACTTCGGTGAATTTTTATTTTTTTGGTACGGAAAACGCGCTCCCGGAAGATAGATAAGTTATGCGTTTGGAACGTTTTCCGGTATATAAAACTTCCCGGGAGATATTTCGTAAAGCTTGTTTTCCCCTTTTGACCAGAACAATCTCCATTAAAATGTGGCGTAATGGATGTTACCTACTTTTCTAAGGAATTAAAGACATTCAAAATTTTGAATTTTGCGAAAACGATGCATTTAACATCAAAGACGCAAAAATCGAGATTTGTTGCCTGCAATTGCGAAACAGAATTTCTAAAATAAAAAAAAATTTCTTCACAAGAAATGGTAAAAACATCAACCATTTACTTGCAGTCGAATTAAGAATCCAAAATGAATATTAAAAAAAAAATTCTTTTGTCAAGACATGAGACAGAACTCGGTACTGCTTAATGAATCTGTCATCACGAAAAATTCTTTCAGAATCCTAAAGAGTACCTGGTCACTGATTCCGAAAAGCGAATGGCTAACTTTTGGCTAAAAAAAAAAAAAGTCGCCTTTCCGACTTTCTGTGGGAGTCTGCCCGAAGCGAATTAACCCGCGTCTGAATGAATTTTCCCGAGATGCAAATTTGAGAGCCCATAAAGCCTTTATGACTGCAAACTGGTTGTAATAAATGCCAATTAGGCTGTTGTGGCGTTCGTCGCATTTACGTCACCAAAGCTCATTTCTCCATTAATGGATGCCCGGTTTCCTAATTTGAAAATCTCCCACCCATTCGTTTATTTATACGTGGTCGCGGCACGAAAATAGCGGCGATGTATCATTTAAATTCAGGAGTGTTAATAAAATGGTACGTTTAGTATATCCCAAATGTCATCAGGATTTATCCCACGTGTCATCAGTATAATATCTTCATTATGAATAATAATAATAATAATAATAATAATAATAATAATAATAATAATAATAATAATAATATCTCAGAGTTATCCCTAATATGTGTCTACGATTTTCGTCTGCCAACATGATGTCAAACTGCTTAGTAATAAGATTTTTGATTAGCGTTTCTTCAGAGAATAACGTACATTTGAATGTCACCAAAACACAGAGGCTGCGTCCTCTACGATACATATTCCTTTAAGAGAAACCTTTAAAAATCCTTGCCATTCATAACCTAAAGACGAGAGCACCTCAAGTTCTAAACTAGATCCCAAAATGTTCCCCAGCTCTCTTCTTCAACTCTTTTCACGGCGAGAAGCCGCGTCACGTCACCTTTCGCTGTAGTGGAGCAATAAGCTTTGGGAGGCGGAGAGGGCCGTTTCACAGCGCCTGTTATATTACCTCTGTTTCTGTTAATTAGTAGTATTCTCATACTGCGTTCGTATAACATGCGCTGCTTGGTCTCGGCAATTATAACTCCGTCGCTCTGTTTCTAAGGTTTGAGCTTTCCTTTATTCAGCGTTTAAGTTCTTCAGTTATTTATAAAATTTATATATATATATACATATATATATACATATTATATATATATATATATATATATATGTATATATATATATATATATATATATATATATATATATATATATATATATATATATATATATATATATATATATATACATACATACATACATACATATATATGCATTATTAAGGCATACTGGTAAACAAACAACAATTCAAATGGATTATTTGCGCTATTTAGTCATTTACACAGAATGGCTTCTGTCAATTTTAGTGTGACCTTAAATTGTTGCATTTTATAAATTTCAATTATATTTTCCATTTAAATCTACATATTTGAGTATTATCAACCATACAATCATTCAAGTCTTCAACAACTTGGCTTATGCTATCATCTGATTTGAGATTTTGGGTTCCGAGAAATTTTCGATCCGGGCAATATTTTTCAAATCTAATTACGTAAAATTTGACCTCACATTTCATCCAAATATAAAGCACAAATTTTCACATTAAAATTAAAATTCATACGTAAACTTTCCTTGAATTAGCCAAGGGAAAAAATGAGATCCCATTAGCTATCAAGAATTTAAACGGGTTATGTAAAATTAATTTCCCAGAAATGACACTCTAGAAAGCATCAATATCCCGATCTGGGATTTTGAGAGATAAAAAGATTGGCAATAAACAGATTTAACAAGCACAATGTTAAAGCATTTGAATCTTTTTTTTTTTATAGAAGCCAAAACAGATGAATATCAGAGGCCAGAATGGCGATTCGAATTCGGTTCCCTCTTGTGAAATTTCCTGGGAAGATCAAAATGCCAGAAGGATTTGGCAGTCATGTGCTTAATCGAGTACTCATGTGATAAAATGGCTTGAAATATGTGTACAATGTGTAGGTAGATAAAAGACGTATTCAGTATGATATACGAACCTTTGTAGGGACATGGCAGACGTATTCAGTACGATATATGAACCTTTGTAGGTACATGAAAGACAGACATAGTATGATATATGAACCTTTGTAGGTACATGACAGACGTATTCAGTATGATATATGAACCTTTGTAGGTATATGAAAGACGTACTCAGTATGATATATGAACCTTTATATATAAGTATTGCATTCTTTTATATTTCATGTCCACTTAATACATTAGGGAGGTATATAAATGGACATGAAATATAAAAGAATGTAAGATATATAAAGGTTCATATATCATACTAGATACGTCTTTCATGCACCTACACAATGTATATCAATTGGTTAGATTGAGAATCAGTTTAGATGAAAATAATTTTGACGGAGAAAGAATCAAGAAGTTAGATAATATTTTCTAAAAAAAAAAAAACCGTTGTCAGCAATTACCATCTTTAATCTCTTTTCCCTTACAGGCAGTTATATCCAGCGGTTCTAATTCTATCGCCGGAAAACAGCACGTATCAGCACCCGCTGTAAACCAAACGGAAACCAAGTCACAGCAAAACAGCGCATTCGACCGCGCTGTGCCGAACCTTGCTCCCGATGTTTTTCGGAATAAAACGGTGAAATGCGTTCCCATGATTGTAAATCCGGTGTGAAATTCACAACAAAATTGGTCGAGCGTTCCGGAAAATGAAAACCCGTGTAATGGAAACTAATAATTGTACCAAAGAGCACCTGGCCCTGAATCA
>NC_089790.1:1290000-1307500 GCF_040412425.1 Macrobrachium rosenbergii | reverse complement strand
AAGCGGGAAAAAATAACGATTTAAGAGAGAGGCAACTACGCTAGATAGATGTTTGCATATTATACAGCATCAACCTCTCTCTCTCTCTCTCTCTCTCTCTCTCTGCGCTTGCATATACATTTTGTCCATATGTATAGTTTGCGTGTGATGGTATACGTCCTTTTTTCTTTCACGTATTTCTAAATAATTTTTGAGGTCAAGGCAAGAACGTGAGAAATTTGCAGACTCCTTCAACGCTTCATTTTGAGTTACAAATTCCAAAGGAAGAACCAGAGTAGTTGCGACGTCAGTTTGCAGTCTTGAATGTACTTATTTTAAGCTTTTTTTTTTTAAGATTGTATATTTCATGGAGTCAAGTTTTTTTAAGATTGTATATTTCATGGAGTCAAGATTTTTTGAATATATATTTTATGTAGTGAAAAAAATTCATGCAGTCAATTTTTTAAAGACTATATTTTATGAAGTCAAGTTTTTTAAGATTGTATATTTCATGGAGCCTAAAATTTTTGAATTGTATTTTTATGTAGTGAAAAAATTCATGCAGTTGAGTTTTTGTTTTTTAAGTTTTTTATGTTGTATATTTCATGGAGTCAAGATTTTTAAAGATTCTGTATTTCATGGAGTCAAGATTTTTAAAGATTCTATATTTCATGGAGTCAATTTTTTGTATAGCTGCCAAGTTTAAGATTGTAATTTCTTGAATTTTTTTAACTGCTCTCCATTTCCTCATTTCCTGTTTCCTATGTTATGGCAGTCAAATTTTTCTTTCAGCTCACCATCAACAATAATTCCTCCTTTACTTCCAGCTATTCTATAAAGTGCATCCTATAAAGCGAACTTTATACTGCATTCACAAGCTCTTATTGTCTTTGTGAGTTGTTTCTGATGATTGCAAAAGTTCTGGTAATGGTTATCCTTTATCAAAAGGAAAATGTTCACAGATTTATTAAGAGTGTTCTTGAAATCCCGGACTGGAATGATGTGATTCTTTGTTCTTTCTCGGGAATAAGTGTTGAATGGATGTTACGAGTCATAAAGAGATTTGTAATCTACACAGGGTGTTATTGCCAAAAATCATTAGATGATGTTCAAGAGAGTCTTCACAGCACCGTAGGAGAAGCATAAACAAACGACCACAAATAACATCAATAAATAAAAATGAGTTCAGCTGTCATTCTGCATATTGCCCCGTGATTATCAGCCCCGAGGTGTAATTACGCGCAGAGCGAAGAGAATGCCACGGGTCCCCCCTCTGACGTAACAGCCAATGACAGCAGAGTTCAAGGAACTTCGTACCCGGCTCCCATTCCGGCAGGAAGATGGATGCAAATGAGATGAGACCCCAAGAGCCATTGCTCAATGCTTAATTACAAACGCAAAGTTCCAGAGACGGGACAATAAACATCGACCCCTAAACTCTGCCGGAGGAATTCTTCGCAGACAGGTAATGGGGCTCATTATCAATTTTTTTGCGGTGCAAACTTCTCTGTCCATCTCCTCCTGCAGTCTCGCTTTTCTCTGTAAATGCAATGGGTGAAATACCTTTTGCTGGCTCTCTCTCTCTCTCTCTCTCTCTCTCTCTCTCTCTCTCTCTCAAATTCTTGTCATCGTTAAGAAATTCACAATCTCGTGAAAATAGCTGTGAGAAAATCACCTCTCTCTCTCTCTCTCTCTCTCTCTCTCTCTCTCTCTATCTATATATATATATATATATATATATATATATATATATATATATATATATATATAGATATACATATATATTTGTATATACACACCTGAACTTGAAGGAAACCTAACATACTGTACGTGACACCAACCAACCTTCAATCATCCAGTGACGTAGTGGCATTATACCCCCTAATTTTCTTAACCCTTTCCTCTGCTAAAGCTTTTAATGTTCGCCATTTACTCAGTTTATTGCGAATTTGAAGAAAATAAGCCGTTTCCATGACGATATTTGTGTTGGGACAAATTCATGTCTTTTTTATCGATGAAACAGAGGAAATCTGACGTAAAAAAAAAAAAGTAAACAGCTTCCAGAGAGAGAGAGAGAGAGAGAGAGAGAGAGAGAGAGAGAGAGAGAGAGAGAGAGAGAGAGCGGGTGGATGCTCGCATTCGGGTCGTATTTACGAAGAGCATACGCAATGATCAGGTCACAATGGCCGACTCAAAAGCTCAGACAAGAATCTGTCGAGAGCGGGTTTATTGACTATGCAACTTGCCACAAAATTGCTTTAAATATCGTCGCGAGGCCTTACTGCCGAGGCTCATTTAAATTAGAAGGCTTCTCGTAGCGCAGAAACTTCCATAATTCATTCTCGAGAGGCTGCTTTACTCTCTCTCTCTCTCTCTCCTTCTCTCTCCTTCAACGTAGAGGCCGATGGCAGTGGAGTAAAGAAAGGGTGATTGAGGCAAGCAATTCGTCGGAACAATACCAAGGAATATGAGTCATGTGGAGACAGCGATCGAAAAACGAGGCAAGAGCCCGTTCCCTGTTTTACTTATTCCCACTGAGATGTAAAACAACATGAGGCACCTCAAATACAATAGCAATATTCCAAAAAGCGATATCTAATAGTTGTACAGAGTTAAGGAACAGAAATTTCAAGTAATCTGGATAGCCGGCATGTCAGTAGATGAGGGGCTGAATGACAGTTTCATCAAACCGAACCACAGAACTGGTAGTAATGTAACTGTCTTTGAATGAACGGACTTGACTAAACTTAAGAGATAAGCCTAAATTAAAATCTAAAATGATGACAATGATGCATAGGCCTATAGTACTATAAACCCATACCTTTAAGTTTGCACTATATTTAGTACGATAGGGAATTATCGTGTTTATTTTCATGCACATTACCTACATTGAGTAAATGCCTACACCTAGTACAGACAGAATATCTGTTTCAAATAGGAATAGTAAAATGCAAAGATTGATAATTTAGAAAAGAATAAAAAAAGAATCGGACGAAAAGGATTATTAGCAAAATGTCTCAAGGAACATTTCTGTCATGGAGCTAGTCTAGGTCTAGAAAATATATAGCAAATGGCTCAAGGAACATTTCTGACATAGAGCTGGTCTAGATCTAGCAAATATATAGCAAATGTCTCAAGGAACACTTCTCACACAGAGCTGGTCTAGATCTAGAAAATATAAAGCAAATGTCTCAAGGAAAATTCCTGACACAGAGCTGGTCTAGATCCAGAAAATATATACCAAATGTCTCAAGGAACATTTCTGACAGAGCTGGTCTAGATCTAGAAAATATATACCAAATGTCTCAAGGAACATTTCTGACACAGAGCTGGTCTAGATCCAGAAGATATATAGCAAATGTCCCAAGAACATTTCTGACATAGAGCTGGTCTAGATCCAGAAAATATATGCCAAATGTCTCAAGGAACATTTCTGACACAGAGCTGGTCTAGATCTGGAAAACATATGAGCATTTCTGGAAAAAAAAAAAAAACCTAGCTTGGACGCAGAAAATATAATGGGCAGATCTAAGAAACGAACAGAAAAGATCAGAGAAAGAGAATGACCTCAGTAAAAAAGGAAGGGAACTATTCTTCGTCATCGATAAATTACTGTAAACCGAACCGCTTGGGATTCTGAGCGCCACGGTACATTCGCAAATCTCTGGCTAGTTTCCATGTTATCCCAAAACATACGAAGCGAACGGGACGGGCCACCAGATACAAGGAAATTCTAATTTTGCTCTAGCCACCGCAGTCCTTTCCCAGCGCATAAGTTATTGAAGCATGTAAGGCTTTGATATTAAAGCCATGCTAACCACGAACGGGGGTAATGCCCATGCCATAAGTCAGGCGACATCCTTGCCTATGTTATCTTCTTCTTCTTCTTCTTCTTTTTTTTTTTCAGGGGCCAGGGAATTGGGATATCATCAACAAACCGGAACGCGGTTTTTGTGAAAGTAATTTTTTGTTTTTTCTGGCGTTTGGGAAATAGTCTTGACTATATTCACTGTAAATTTCAATGGGGTACTTTCATTGATATTATACATTTCTCTCTCTCTCTCTCTCTCTCTCTCTCTCTCTCTCTCTATATATATATATATATATATATACATATATATATATATATATATATATATATATATATATATATATATATATATATATATATATATATATATATATAACTGAATCACGAAAATATGGAACGTAATGAATATATGAACAAAGACAAAATTCACGAAGGAAAGAGAAACACTGGAGTGCTGGGAGGCCTTTCGACTGTCGCCCTTTACTTAGCTGACTGCTAAAAGGCATTGCAGCACTCCAGTGTTTCCCTTTCCTTCGTGGATTTTGTCTTTATTTATACATATATATATATATATATATATATATATATATATATATATATATATATATATATATATATATATATCTATATAAATTATTTGTTTTACTGTTTCGTGACAAAGGAGAAATCAGAAGCGTGTGGAATTTATGCTGCCATCTTTGTAGATATCGGAAGCGCTTACAAACAATAACAGATTTTCTGATATAAGATAGTTTTAAGTGATTTATAAGAAAGCAAGCACTTAATGCTTGAAGACGAAAACTATTATGACTGTAAACAAGATCTCTTTCATACGATAATATCCGAAAAATGTGAGAGAAAGTTTCAGAAAAGTTATTTTCTTTCTATTCTCCACTTTCCAATACGTAGAGACTGTTTTCATACGTGACATAATCATGAATCTGCGTCGTAGCTGAAATAACAAACCGTACACTGAGACTTAGTCTTGCCAAAGTAGAAAAGTATCATTCTACCGGAAAAGGTAATTTTTTTTTTTTTTTTTTTTTTGAGCAATGGAAAAACAGTCTGCCTGTTCTTATTTCGAAAAGTCATTCGGTGTAAAACTTATTGAAAAGGTTATTCTAAATTACTCGCTTGTTTGATTCTTAAGAGAAAATGTTTTCAGACGTCAGCTTTTTTTTTTTTTTTTTTTTTTTTTGCTGGCGCTCTAGAGAACTACATTTTTTGGAAAAAAGGCTTCCATTGTACATATGCAAACGGCCGGTTTTATTTACGAAGAAGTACGATGCAAAAACTCATGTTGATACAATATATCTTACACATACAAATATATATATATATATATATATATATGTGTATATATATATATATATATATATATATATATATATATATATATATATATATATATATACACACACACACACAAACACACAAACGTTGCATTTCAGAACGTGAAATATAATCCCAATGACGCGAGAATTTCCCCCCCCCCAAAAAAAGGAAGTACTCGAATATCGGCATTTTTTTTTTTTTTTCTCCCTCCCGTGGGCGCGTGTTGTCCCCTTGTTTTCAGTTGTTCTTCATCTTAGAGAGTTAAAAGCAAGGAAAATTTCGCCCCACTTCGTAACGAGGTTTGTGTGTTGTAAGTTCAGATAGCTGGGTGCGGAATGGCGTTCATGATTGTTCGCTCGGGAGGAAACATATAATGGTCTCCTTCTCTTTGTGACCCGAAGAAGCGGGAAGATAGGGAGAGAGAGAGAGAGAGAGAGAGAGAGAGAGAGAGAGAGAGAGAGAGAGAGAGAGAGAGAAGGCATCGAAGGGGGATTGAAACAAAGAAAGGAGGGGATGGAGAAGGCAGAAGATAACTAGGCGGGAGAATGCGTTGTTGAAAAATAAGTTGGGACACAAAAAGAGGCAAAATAAGTTGGGACACAAGAGACAAAATAAGTTGGGACACAAGACATGAAGAAAGGGTTTTTCAAGAGGCACTTAAGAGGAACGGGATTAAAAAAAAAAAAAGGGTACTTAGGACAAACAACGTACAAATAACACTGACAGGACATATCAATGGTTGGAAAGTTTTTCCTCAGTGTTACCATAATTATCCTCCAATCCTCCGCATCCTATATAATTAAGACCACCAAAAAGCAAAACATAGAAAACATAAAATTCTCGATTTTTATACAGTCATAAGCCAATCCTAGTATTCAGTAATCAGTAATCAAAAAGAAAACTATTGTCTGTCTGTCCGTCACTTTTTCTGTCCGCCCTCAGATCTTGAAAACTACCAGGTTAGAGAGCTGCAAATTGGTATGTTGATCATCCATCCTTCCAGTCATCAAACATATCAAATTGCAGCCCTCTAGCCTCAGTAGTTTTTATGTTTATTTAAGGTTAAAGTTAGTCATAATCGTGCGTCTGGCAACGATATAGGACATGCCACCAACCGGGCCGTGGTTGAAGTTTCATGGGCCGCTGCTCAAACAGCAGTATACTGAGACCACCGAAAGATAGATCTGTTTTCGGTAGCCTTGATTATACACTGTACAGAAAACTCGATTGCGCCGAAGAAACTTCGGCGCATTTTTTACTTGTATAAAATGTTCAAACGACTTTTACCAAGAGAGCTGGACATTTTTTGAACTATATAATAAGACAGAGCTCCAGTGTATATTTTGGTATTAATTTTATAAAGAAATTTGTTAAAACATCCAACCCCAAGTATTGACTTGAAAAATATCACTAACAAAACTCAAAAGAAACATGATTATGAAACTTTATGCTGCTTTTTGTTTTTAAAAATTTTTATATATAAAACAGATGCTTAGAACACTGCAATAATACCACTTAATTGTAAAAATTCGTAATCACGCAAAACATTATCATTTCAAACGAAATGGAACCAGTTAAACAAATGAAATGATTTCCTCCGCGAAGTGTTCACTTGAATCCTAGTAATGTTTAGAGGACACTTAAAAATATCCCAAAAATATATTCACCTAACGACTCTGAATACTGGACGCATCTGCTTTCATGAACTGAAGTGACTATAGAATTTAAGCCCACGACCAAGCACTGGGACCTATGAGGTCATTCAGCGCTGAAACGGAAATTGACAATAAAAGGCTTGAAATTTGTAACAGGAAGAATACCTCGCAGTTGCACTATGAATCAATCGTTGGGAGAGGGTGGAAAGTTAGATGGAAGAAAGAGAATATGAGAGGAGGTAGAGTAAAAGGAACGAAAAGGGTTGCAGCTAGGGGCCGAAGGCACGCCGCAAAGAACCTTAAGTCATGCCTACAGTGCACCGCATGAGGTGCACTAATGGCACTAACAGCCTGTCTTCAGCTTTTAGTCAGTGATATATATATATATATATATATATATATATATATATATATATATATATATATATATATATATATATATATATATATATATATATATATATATGTATGTATGTGTGTGTTTGTGTGTGTAAAGCACAAGCACTTTAAGACCAGCTTTTCATTCTCAAGAATCAACTTCAGTCGCACCCAAGTTTGCGGGGGTTTGCTCAACATATTTACCATTCGTAACAAGGGCGATAGAAACACACTCATCCTGAATTGATACCCATCATTTTGCATGAGTCAGCATAAGTTAGTTAACGTAATAATTATCTTAGACGAAGTTCGGTTCCAGTAACTGTCTCTGCCAAGAGAAATTCCCAATGAAAATCCCCTTGTCGATTAAAAAAAAAGCGAACTTCCTCTTCTCCCTGGTAAACTTCGTCGCCTTCTCCTTTTCCAAACTTCTTCTTCGTCTTCTCCTCATCTTCTATACTATCATTCCAAATTTCCCACAGCCTTATTCCCTTCCTAACACCTAGAACCCTCCGAAAAATAACCTTCCCCCCCTCCCAAACTCACCTCCCGTCTCTCCGGCCCTCCAAGCTTCTTCCCCTAGTGGTTGAGTGCCAAGCCGGGAGTACCTGGCACAACTTTTAATTAAGAAACTTAAGAAACTTTATGAAATATATACTTGAGAGAGACTGGGTTCTTCCTCTTTCCCCGAAAAGAATTTTACGAATACCGAGGTGGGTGAGGAAGCGTTGGGTTTGCTTAGCTAAATAATAAACCCAATTTTGGATTGCGTTGGGAAGGGAACGGCCGCTTGGAATTGCCCGTTCACGCTTCGTAATTGGGACACAAATGTTGCTTAAGCTTGATGACAGGTTTGGGGACGATGTAAATTATGTTTATTACAGCTGTTTTGGAGGAATTAAGTGCTGTATTTAATGTATCATCTTCAGAGTAGAGTTTTAATTTAATAAGGAACAAGTGGAAAATGATAGATGTCATTTTTAACGAGTTATATAGTAATTCTAAAAGCCCTGGAATACAAATATTATAGCTGTTTGGAGGAATTAAATGCTGTATTTAATGCATCATCTTCAGAGCAGAGTTTTAGTTTAGTAAGTGGAAAAGGATAAATGCTATTTTTAACGAGTTACAATTTTAAAACCCCTGGAATACAAAGCGATAAAATCTGATTTTTTCCTCATGCGCTTGTGGGTTACTTTTTATCTTCGTAATAAAACGAAAACAAGTGTAACATGAATTTCATCAGAGCATTTCAAGATCAATCTCCATTTCATATCCCGGGACAAAAGGAAACCTGTATATCTTCATCAAAAAGCCGTTTTCCGTAAAACGGGGTCGTTCCAAAGAAAACCAGGAAAAAATCACTACCATTTTTATTTTTGGGAACTGATAAAACAAGAAAGAACACAAAGAAACTTCAAGTCATTATCGTCTGTATACGTCTATACAGAACGTCCATCAGCACTGCGTCGAACCCACTGCACCACTCACCACCGTCTGGCAAACACACTTGATCTTCCAGGATATGATGGCTCTTCTCTTCAAACACCAATTCTAGTCCCCCTCCTAAGTGCTTTCTCGATCTTTCTCACCTGCCTCCTAACTTTCCCTAGTTAGCCTATTTTCTCACCAAATTATTTTCTAAATTCTCTCTTCATTTGTAAACAGCCTCAAAACACAATGGTCTATCATTTTACCTTAGCTAACCATATTCACACCATCTAATCATTATGATTACAGATTACTGGAACAAATTTCCCGCAGCCCTAATCCAAATATCAGACATATTTGAACACCCTTAATTTGTCTTAAGTTTCTTGGAACAAATCTGCCTTAATTTGTCATTTGCATTTAATTTTTCTAAGAAGGGGAGTTGGTTAACTTACAAAATCCACCCTCTGCCTCTATATTCACCTTTCTCCTCATCTAAACCATTCGCAGTGCTCCTGTTTCTCTTTTAGTTCACCTATCCTGCGATCCATTTCATTTCTGGTTTCTAACATTAATAACTATATGAATTAACCAATTCCAAACTCCATCCATCCATGCTAACACTCTTGATGCCCGATCTTGGCTTCCACCTACTCCAGCTAATATTAGCTTTCAACTTCGTCTTATTTCCACCTACAAATCTCTCTCGAGTCTCCGCTGCTCAAGTTGTTTTACGCCATCTAACGCTTAGGAAAGTGTGATAAACAAATTACAGAGCATCCAAGCGACACATTTTACCCAAGTACCACCAAGTAAACGCGACTGACAGATTCCAGAAAATAAAATGTCAAAGCCATTCGCTCAAATATTGCACGAATATTTAATATATATATCCGTGGCCTTATTCTGTTTTGTAAGTTTCATGACGAGATTATTTTGTCGTTGAGCTAAAACCAGTCACGTGGAAAATATATATTCTATAGAAGGATATCCGTAGAATAAGAAGGAAAAGCCAATTCTTGTCTCCTTCCGCTGAAAAGGAGAAGTATCCACAGATTAGTTAGGTTAGATGATGACAGACACGCCCTCGGGGAATGCAAGAAGTAACGAATATTAGTCCCAAAGTTGGAGAGAGAGAGAGAGAGAGAGAGAGAGAGAGAGAGAGAGAGAGAGAGAGAGAGAGAGAGAGAGATTCCTGCGTGGGACTTGGAGCAGTGGCGAGCCAATACTAATGCTGTATTATAGGGAGAAGGAATTACAGGAATCTTATTCCAACTTTGTTCCCTTTCCGAGTAATTCTTCCTCAATCTGCTCGTTGAGGTTTTACGAAGGAGCTAGAGTTATTTACTCAAGGACAATGATGACTGTGGAGAAAGCGTTACGCAAGAAAAGTATAAATCTTAATTGACAAACAAATTGCTCGGCCAAATGAGGTTTTAAAAGCAGGTCTCCCAGTTTTAAACCTAGCTCAATTAATTGAACCAAACAACAGAAACCTTGGCGGCATGGCAACGATGCGGCCATAAATAGAAATGTGTCCTTTCCTATAAATAAGTCTTGAAGTGATATCTGGAGGCCATCTATAAATGTTTTCAAATGAATAAGCTAAAATGGTATTTTTTTTTTTACTAAAAAAAGCGTTGCTATTGGCAGGACGTCACAAATAATATACTTTGAGAAACAGGGATGATGAATGCCCCCAAAAAATATATACTTTGAGAAACAGGGATAATGAATGTCCCAAAAAATATATATTTTGAGAAACAGGGATAATGAATGTCCCAAAAATATATATTTTGAGAAACAGGGATAATGAATGCTCACAAAAAAATATATACTTTGAGAAACAGGGATAATGAATGTTCACAAAAACATACTTTGGGAAACAAGAAACAGGGATAATGAATGCCCACAAAAATATATACTTTGAGAAACAAGAATGCTCACAAAAAATATATACTTTGGGATAATGAATGTTCACAAAAAAATATACTTTGAGAAACAAGAAACAGGGATAATGAATGCCCACAAAAAAATATACTTTGAGAAACAAGAAACAGGGATAATGAATGCCCACAAAAAAATATACTTTGAGAAACAAGAAACAGGGATAATGAATGCCCACAAAAAAATAAAAACAGACTTTGAGAAACAGGGATAATGAATGCACACACAAAAAAAACTAAGTTTCACGAGAAGTTTGTCCAAAAGTTATTGAGGATCGCAAGTGGATACCGCAATGGCAATATGAAAAAATATACCCCCATTCTGAAGTTGTTCAGTGCCCAAATCTCTCACCTCTTTCCACAAACCTCACAGCAAGAAACTCGCGGTAAAATCCTTCGGTACGAAGCAGGAGGAGCAGAGGACTTAACAGCCAGAGAGTTCCTTTAGACCAAGCATCCTGGAGCATAAATAAAAATGACCAAGTTGCCCACCGAAGACTGCCGAACTCCCGAAACACTTTAATAACATCCCTAATGTGCAAAAAACACGAAAGCAAAGCTTGTGCATGGAATACCCGACGAGGCTCAAACTTTCTCTCCCTCTCTCTCTCTGTCTCTGAGCCGAGAGAAATTGGAAGAGGGAGCGGCGAAGGAGGAGGTGAGGAGAAAGTGAGAACCCTCACGTGAAGATAATTGTTCAGCTTTATGGCGAACTCGTAGAAACTTTCGCTTGAACAGTTCCAGAAATGTTTATAGCGGGTTTTATAGCTCGTCCTGAAAAATGGCGGAGAAGTGTCCGAGTTTGTATTTATTCTCCCTCCCTCAGAAGAACCGGCGGCCCCGGGATCTTTCCCCGAGCATGAAATGTCCTTTTACATATACTCGAAGTCCATGCGTAGCCATTCGGCCGGATATTTAGGAGTCTTCGCTTTTACGGCGCGTTCTCGCCGTCTCTTTTCATGAAAGAAACATCTAGGACGCGACTGTCAAAGGTTCATCTTTTTTCCCGTACGACGAAAACAACAAATATCATCTTGGAAAAAAAAAAAAAAAAAAATTTTACGACTGGATGCAAATGAAAAACGTCACGTTGATTATTTAAATCATGCTGTATTTAAGCTTTTAAACACTTTTTTTATGTAAGTTATTCACAAATAGACACGTGAAGGACAGAGAACGGAATGATAACATATACCATTTTCTAAAGCTGTATTTTTATATGTATATAAATAACAATCGCAATAACTTACGCCTGTTCATCTCCTACAATAAACTACCAGTTCGCATTAAATCACGTCACTGACTCCATACCGACGATCCCTCCTTTTTCACAAAAGGAAAAGAAATAAATACGCTACCTTTTCAGACTTAAAGAAAGAGCATAACACCACCAAGCACTGGAAAATCATATTTCTGCTTTCAGTCTGTTTGGCAGAACCTTTGCAAGCGACCTATAATTATTCAACCTCCCTGTCCTGCGCCACGTTGCTCTGACATTTGCAATCGTCGTTTGCCGAGAACGCTCAGCACGTGACAGTAATTTACTCCCTGGGCATTAGAAATACCCACTCATCTTCCTCTCAAGGGTATATCCTTTTCCGAGTCTTTCAAGCAATTAGCGGTTAAAGCTCTGCGTTTGTGCGTGCGTTCTTAGATGCTATTTCCCACTTCTTCCTCTTCACTGTTTCTTTTCTGGACGTTGTAGTAAAGGCAGCGAGACGTAAAATGGCAATGGGATGCATTGGTCCCTAAAGTCCTGAATCTCATCAGACATGTATGACCTTAAATTGACAAGGCAAAGTGATTCTATTACTATAATGCAATAACCCTTCGTCAGATTACTGCACCTTCGTCCATACCAAGATGGACAACCGCCATCATTTTTACCAGAATTTACATTATTATCAAGTAAAATTAGCCCTTAAACAACCTCTGAGGGAAATTTTAAATTGATTATACGATAATTCTAAGCATCTTCATCAGAAACAACCTTGTTATTGCTTGTTCGTTGTATTACATCTGGACGCTAAGTTGCAAAGATTGCAGAGACATTGTGACTTAATAAAAACAGAGATCTCGAAGAGATTCAACTTCAGAATGCTGAGATTCATGGCCAGAGTGCATCAGGAAGAACGTATGACTAATGAGTCTGTTTCTGAGAGGTTTGGCGCCTATTGACTGGAAAATTGATCTTTTGCTAAGATAGTTCGGGCCTATAATGAGAAGAGGAAAGAAGCAGTCAGTCAAAGTAGTAGTGGATGTTAAAGTAATGGACTGGAAACGAATGGAAATACAAGAATATCATCGCATGAAAAAAAAAAACATTTCTTGCAAAATAACCTTTCACTGAGTAGAGTGCCTACAAGTGAAACAGTGAAAGGCAGTGAAGAGAATATCATATCATAGACAAACAAGAAAAATATAAACACCTAAAAAGCACTGCAGGTTAATCTGGCTGACTGTAAACTATCTGGCGTCACACGACCTATGTTACTGAAGCATAAATGTGTAAGTTAGTAAAACTGAGGGGATGGTATTACATCTCTCTCGAGCTTGGAAAAAAAACGTGACTTAAAAAAGATTTCTGATCTGTTTTCTAATTGTTTGCGTTGTGTATCCAAAAAGGTTAACTACAGAAAAAAAATTGTTTTTATTATACTTTGAAAGGAGATTAAAATCTCCCTACCACATACGATGACTAGGGGATTGAAACGCCTCACTGAATTACTTAGCTAAGAGGGACAGAGGACTGCGTGTTCACAGAAGACGCTGGGCCATTGAATCTTGAATTAAGAAGGGAAATTACTGAACCAAATTCTCAAATGAGGTGCCACCCATAAGGCGATCTTATAGGTTTGCTATAGAGGGCAGATAAACTACGAAAAACTTAGATGGTGAAGTATTACCGGTTAGAGTAAAATTATCTGAGTGTAAGACAAGCTGAAGAAGGGGTCACTAAGCGAAGAAAGCCACAAAATCAAGTACCTGATTGAGGCTGATAGCCAATTATGATGATGAACAAATTGCTATCAAATTAAAACAATTATACATGTGCACTTTTCAACTGCTTAGTATGCACTTACAGAAAGATACATTGCCTAAAATGGAGAGAGAGAGAGAGAGAGAGAGAGAGAGAGAGAGAGAGAGAGAGAGAGAGATTACCGTATACTCAGATTTCATGAAAAAAAAACTCCCGAAAAACAATCAGTACTTTAAAAATAGACCTCAAATTCCAAGTGTAAAATTCTCTCAAGCTCGAAGTCACACTGTCCTCCAAGTGTGAAATTCTCTCAAGCTCGCAGTCAAACTGTCCTCCAGCATCTCAGCAATTTACCTCATCAGACTGGAAACAGGAAACGAGCAGCAGAAAGAGTAAGGCCCAGAGTTGTTCAGTCAGAAGCCAGAAGCACTGCAAGAGGCCAGGCTATTCGGAGAGCCCAGAAAGGCGCATCCTCATTTGATATTCCCAAGTGGCTACTGAGGAATTACAGTTCCGTTACATACACCACCTTGCCAACCACGCCTGCTCCGTTTCGAGCGCGCGCGCGCGCAGACGCACCGTCGACCGCCAAGCTCTCTCTCTCTCAGCAGCTGCCGAGAAAGAAACTCGAAATAAACACCATCGGAGCTTACCCGCAACCAATAAGAAGGGAGAATAAACAGCGAATATACAGGCTGGAGCCTCCTAATGAAAGGCCGCGTGTGCGTCGAGGAAAGGAATCGTCTGGCTGACACTTCGCAACATTTATATCACTCCCAGCTGCCCAAGGCTATGACAATATTATGTTGACTCGGTTCCACTTAATTGTTAAACCTCCCAATGGGTTTCGCTCACGGTTTTTAGAATCTCTTTTTACGGGGCGAGGGACTGGGGGGAGGGGGAGAGAGAGGGAAGGCTGGCTGTGCGCGCTGTGAGGAGAATGAATATTTTCCCCCTCGCGAAAATAGGGTGTTTGGGCGAACCCTTTATTCCCTGTTTGTTTGTTTGCTTTGGGTCTTAGGACTACCGTTCAAGCTTGTGGAGGAATCGGGCCTATTTTCGTTCGCGAGTTTCCGGCTACGTTCCCCGACGGCGTGTGATTTCACCCCTCCTCCTGATAGGGGAGGGACGGACGTCTGGCTCTTAATATTTCGGAACGGGACGAAATCCTGCCGGGGAATTTCTCGAAGCATCGACCGCCCATGATAAGTTTTGGAGCAACATTTTTCCTCTTCCTGTCTCCAAACTTTGCGGCACAGGAATATGAAGAACATTTCAATAAAATCTAGAAGCGTCCTCTCCAGAACTAATAACACCACTGCTGCGAATGCTCGGATACTTTCCGTTGGGAGAGGCTGTTAAGCTTCTCGCGGGTTGGTAAATAAAGAAAGTGTATAAAGTGTTCGGGCCAGGAGTAAGGTAGGGGAGTAATGCACAATGAATGTCTTACAAGTCTAGACGTATTCGCTGATAAAAATGAACATTCGAATGTTAAATGGTTAGATATACACTACAGAAGGTGTCTTTTATGTGGATATGTACATAATGTATGTGTGTGTATATATACATGTATGTATGTACGTATATATATACATATAATTATGCACCCAAGTAAAAGTAACTGTTTACGTACTCCTGTTATTAATGCACCTATGTTTGAACAAATAAAATTTGTAAATATTTCTGAATTTGAATATATTCTTCGGGACATAAAAGGAACATTGTTTAGGAACCACAGCATGTAAGAATTCATTATTATTATTATTATTATTATTATTATTATTATTATTATTATTATTATTATTATTATTATTATTATACTCCAGTTTCATGAAACTAGTCTTAACTCTCATGATGTGGCCAGGAAGTTCCAAAACAACACATATATAAGAAAGGAACATCAAAATCAAATCTAAGGTACTATGGAACGCTGAGCAAATAAAGTAAATGAGCAAATACACAGTTATTGAAATAATGAACTTTGAGAAAATGGATAAGAAATGAACAGGGGTTTGATCCCACCTTCAGGCAAGAGAACGCCATTTCTGTTACAGCAGTCATTTCGAGGTTATACAACGGCCCCTCAGGGTTTGAGGACACTGACTACGTGGCTGTAACACCACTGAGGCAAATTTATATGGTTCTCGAGGGGATTCTAGCTGTCACATGTACCAGCACAGGAGTTCAAATTCTCCAGTTAAACATCGCTGATCGTCACCAAGATATCGTCCAGTAAAAGGTATGCCGACTGTATTTTGTCCTCTGTTATTAATATTATAAGCTAAAGATTGAACAATAAGACGAAGGCATCAACTGGATTCAGTCTTCCGTTACCAAAAACTCATTAAAAAAAATGTCATTTGGATAATGTCTTCTGCAATAAAAAAAGGAAAACAATTCAGCACCTTAAATGAAATAACTAATTTCCTAACAGCCATTACCATTGGCAGACATACCAACTGGACTGCTGTCTACTCATATTACAAAATCAGCCATAAACGAAAAATCAGTTGAAAAATGTCGTCCATGTAAGATTGTTTTAAAACCAAACGGTATCACTAATCCAGCTTCCGTGACCGTACAAACCTGCACAAACATATCAGAAGAATAATGGAAAAATACGGTCTGGAGAGCCAATATGTGTATTAAGAACTTATCACATATTAATCTGAAGACGGTTTATGACAGAAAAAGTTTTAGATTACGTTCAAAGCGATGTTAAAAGTATTTTGGTTAAGGCTTGGATAATAGCAGTTCTATGCAGTGCCGAGTGGTTTCTATGGCAGTTGAATGACATCATGGAATTAATCGAAAAGAACTGAGGATATCTGCGCAAGCTTGCTAGTCAAGTTAAGAGGATTCAGTAAGCAGATTGGCAGCCAGCTACGAAGATGTACCAACTACTTGAGATACAGAGGAAGACGCCAAAAGTGGGGGGTGTGGTGGGGTGTGGGGGTTAGTATGAAAATACATAATGTATGGAAAGCTAATGTACTGCGTCTCTCTGAAATGTGTCAGACAAGGTAAGTGAGGATGACGAGCAGAACTAATCGAATCACAAAGGTGTTTTGGAGCAGCGTGACGTAACTGGCCTTGACAGCGAAGACCATCGTAAACAAGAATTATCGAAGGATGTTTGAAAACATCCTTTACTGACAACGGTTCCTGTTACTGAAGAAGTCCTTTACTGACAACGGTTCCTGCTACTGAAGAAGTCCTTTACTGACAACGGTTTCTGTTACTGAAGAAGTCCTTTGCTGACAACGGTTCCTGTTACTGAAGAAGTCCTTTACTGACAACGGTTCCTGTTACTGAAGAAGTCCTTTACTGACAACGGTTTCTGTTACTGAAGAAGTAAGACCCACGGTTTTTGTTACTGAAGACCCAAGACCCAGAGTGACACGTCTTTTCAGACCACCAGCTGCAAGAGCATCAAAATAGACACCGAGTCTGCGCAAAAAATGAAGAACGAAAAACCTCCTCTTCCTTTCTGCGAAGTAGGTGAACAGCGACAGCCATACGCCGACTCCCCAGCGATCTTTGTAACCAGATGCACCGTAATTTGGTTAATAAGTAAATTACGCTGTTGACAGCATTTCGAACCGGGCCGCTTTACATATTCATATATGCCAGAGCCCGCTGCCATCTTTGAATATTTTCTCCTGCGGTGCTGCACACAGTGTGTGGCTGTTGAATTTACATGAAGCGAAATGGAAAGGAAATGACGGAAATGAATAGGATCCGATTAGTAATTGATGTGAAGAGACGCGCAAGAGTGTGGAGGAGGGATAATTCTGTTTAGTTGAGGATAGTAGATTGGTCACGTAAGGCTGAACTTGCAGAGTAGGAGTCGCCTCAAAGTAAAGGGGCTTGGTTGGTACTATCCTACTGCAGAAAACAAAATGAGCAAAGACATAACATATGCACGAGACCGACCAATTTCTTAACTAGTTTATGATGAAACAACTCTCTGGGACTATCGAAA